>NW_025548157.1:252500-302500 GCF_905237065.1 Salmo salar
GTACAACAACACAACAAGGGAACGTCACGTTCTGCAGGCTAAACACTGAGCTGTACAACAACAACACAACAAGGGAACGTCACGTTCTGCAGGCTAAACACTGAGCTGTACAACAACACAACAAGGGAACGTCACGTTCTGCAGGCTGAACACTAAGTATGGTTCCCAATCAGAGACAACGATAGACAGCTGCCTCCGATTAGGAACCATACTCGGCTCAACACAAAGAAATACAAAAACATAGAAATATAACACATAGAACACCCACACCACGTCACGTCACACCCTGACCTAACCAAACGGAGAAGAAAAAAAAAATTAAAAAAACGCTCTCTCTCAAGTAACGATATGTTTATATTCCTCAAAAATCCTGAATTTTGAAATGACCAATCAGGCGTTTGCGCGTGCATCAACCAATGGTTGTGTGCCGTGTCATCAACATACGATGTGGGTTAAAACCGATACACGTTAAAATACGGGGCGGTTTGTAAAGATCTGGCGTCGTCAGGAACACGACCTGTGTTTAAAAAAGGGGGGACGTTGTCGTAACGAGAAGGATGTCTTTCCACGTTTTTTTATTTATTTAAAACTATAGCGATACATAAATAAACTGAAAGACACAACAAACAAAAAAATATATATATAATAATAAACGTGACGCAGAGGTAAAACATACACAACTCAAAATTAATCTCCCACAAAAAAACCCAGGTGGGACAAACACCCAACTTAATAAATATGACCTCCAATTAGAGACAACGATGACTAAGCTGCCTCTAATTGGAGATCATCCCCAAACCCCAAAAAAAAAAAAAACAACGTAGAAATACAAAAACTAGAACATAGAAATACAAAAACATAAAAAAAAACACCCCCTGTCACACCCTGACCTACTTCTACCATAGAAAAATAACATCTTACTATGGTCAGGAAGTGACCAGAAAAGTACTGGAATGAGCCGTCACAGGTGCAATCAATCAATCAATCAATCAATCATGTTTATTACAATATTACCTGGGTTTATTGATCCGGATCCGCGCGCCTGCAACACTCATTGACCTTGGATCAGAGATGGAGGGAATTCACAAACAGGAAGAGGAGAAAACAACAAACAGGAAATACTCATTGTGCTCAGTTACCTGTTTCCAGGTGTATAACCTCTTGTCCTGTCCACAGAGAGCAACAGGAGAGATTCCCAGTGGTCGGTCCGCCCAGAGTCACCAGACAAACCTGGACTTTATATTCATTTTTCTAACACCGGTCTTGTTTACCTCAATATATATATATTTTTTTAAAAGCAGACAAATCAATCAAATTATTACGAATAGACAGTTTTTTTTCTTTCAGCTCAACTTGTTTGTTTTCAGTCACTTGAAGAGACCCGAAGAGAATTCTTAGTCCAGATCTCCCAGAATGCTTTGAGAGTCCGAGAGGGAGGATGAGGAAGTGGTGGACGCTGAAGATGAGAAGCAGGAGAGCAGTGCCAGAGAGGGGGCTCTGAAGATCACACTGCACATCCTGAGGAAAATGGACCAGAAGGAGCTCGCTGACACACTGGAGAATGGACATAGAGATGGATAGAGAGAGAATAGGGAGGAGGAGGAGGAGGAGGGAGGAGAAGAAATGGACATAGAGATGGATAGAGAGAGAATAGGGAGGAGGAGGAGGAGGAGGGAGGAGAAATGGACATAGAGATGGATAGAGAGAGAATAGGGAGGAGGAGGAGGAGGAGGAGGAGGGGAGAAATGGACATAGAGATGGATAGAGAGAGAATAGGGAGGAGGAGGAGGAGGAGGGAGGAGAAGAAATGGACATAGAGATGGATAGAGAGAGAATAGGGAGGAGGAGGAGGAGGAGGAGGAGAGAAATGGACATAGAGATGGATAGAGAGAGAATAGGGAGGAGGAGGAGGAGGAGGAGGAGAAGAAATGGACATAGAGATGGATAGAGAGAGAATAGGGAGGAGGAGGAGGAGGAGGGAGGAGGAGAAATGGACATAGAGATGGATAGAGAGAGAATAGGAGGAGGAGGAGGAGAGGAGGAGAAGAAATGGACATAGAGATGGATAGAGAGAGAATAGGGAGGAGGAGGAGGAGGAGGGAGGAGAAGAAATGGACATAGAGATGGATAGAGAGAGAATAGGGAGGAGGAGGAGGAGGAGGAGAGAAATGGACATAGAGATGGATAGAGAGAGAATAGGGAGGAGGAGGAGGAGGAGGGAGGAGAAGAAATGGACATAGAGATGGATAGAGAGAGAATAGGGAGGAGGAGGAGGAGGGAGGAGGAGAAATGGACATAGAGATGGATAGAGAGAGAATAGGGAGGAGGAGGAGGAGGAGGGAGAAGGAGAAATGGACATAGAGATGGATAGAGAGAGAATAGGGAGGAGGAGGAGGAGGGAGGAGAAATGGACATAGAGATGGATAGAGAGAGAATAGGGAGGAGGAGGAGGAGGAGGGAGAAGGAGAAATGGACATAGAGATGGATAGAGAGAGAATAGGGAGGAGGAGGAGGAGGAGGGAGGAGGAGAAATGGACATAGAGATGGATAGAGAGAGAATAGGGAGGAGGAGGAGGAGGAGGAGGAGGAGAAATGGACATAGAGATGGATAGAGAGAGAATAGGGAGGAGGAGGAGGAGGAGGAGAAATGGACATAGAGATGGATAGAGAGAGAATAGGGAGGAGGAGGAGGAGGAGGGGAGGAGAAATGGACATAGAGATGGATAGAGAGAGAATAGGGAGGAGGAGGAGGAGGAGGGAGGAGGAGAAATGGACATAGAGATGGATAGAGAGAGAATAGGGAGGAGGAGGAGGAGGAGGAGGAGGAGAAATGGACATAGAGATGGATAGAGAGAGAATAGGGAGGAGGAGGAGGAGGAGGAGGAGGAGGAGAAATGGACATAGAGATGGATAGAGAGAGAATAGGGAGGAGGAGGAGGAGGAGGAGGGAGGAGAAATGGACATAGAGATGGATAGAGAGAGAATAGGGAGGAGGAGGAGGAGGAGGAGGAGAAATGGACATAGAGATGGATAGAGAGAGAATAGGGAGGAGGAGGAGGAGGAGGAGGAGGAGAAATGGACATAGAGATGGATAGAGAGAGAATAGGGAGGAGGAGGAGGAGGAGGAGGAGGAGAAATGGACATAGAGATGGATAGAGAGAGAATAGGGAGGAGGAGGAGGAGGAGGAGGAGGAGAAATGGACATAGAGATGGATAGAGAGAGAATAGGGAGGGGAGAGGAGGAGAGAGGAGAAATGGACATAGAGATGGATAGAGAGAGAATAGGGAGGAGGAGGAGGAGGAGGAGGAGGAGAAATGGACATAGAGATGGATAGAGAGAGAATAGGGAGGAGGAGGAGGAGGAGGAGGAGGAGAAATGGACATAGAGATGGATAGAGAGAGAATAGGGAGGAGGAGGAGGAGGAGGAAGGAGAAATGGACATAGAGATGGATAGAGAGAGAATAGGGAGGAGGAGGAGGAGGAGGGAGGAGGAGAAATGGACATAGAGATGGATAGAGAGAGAATAGGGAGGAGGAGGAGGAGGAGGAGGAGGAGAAATGGACATAGAGATGGATAGAGAGAGAATAGGGAGGAGGAGGAGGAGGAGGAGGAGGAGAAATGGACATAGAGATGGATAGAGAGAGAATAGGGAGGAGGAGGAGGAGGAGGGAGGAGAAATGGACATAGAGATGGATAGAGAGAGAATAGGGAGGAGGAGGAGGAGGGGGAGGAGGAGAAATGGACATAGAGATGGATAGAGAGAGAATAGGGAGGAGGAGGAGGAGGAGGGGAGAAGGAGAAATGGACATAGAGATGGATAGAGAGAGAATAGGGAGGAGGAGGAGGAGGAGGGAGAAGGAGAAATGGACATAGAGATGGATAGAGAGAGAATAGGGAGGAGGAGGAGGAGGAGGGAGAAGGAGAAATGGACATAGAGATGGATAGAGAGAGAATAGGGAGGAGGAGGAGGAGGAGGGAGGAGGAGAAATGGACATAGAGATGGATAGAGAGAGAATAGGGAGGAGGAGGAGGAGGAGGAGGAGGAGAAATGGACATAGAGATGGATAGAGAGAGAATAGGGAGGAGGAGGAGGAGGGAGGAGAAATGGACATAGAGATGGATAGAGAGAGAATAGGGAGGAGGAGGAGGAGGGAGGAGAAGGAGAAATGGACATAGAGATGGATAGAGAGAGAATAGGAGGAGGAGGAGGAGGAGGAGGAGGAGGAGAAATGGACATAGAGATGGATAGAGAGAGAATAGGGAGGAGGAGGAGGAGGAGGAGAAGGAGAAATGGACATAGAGATGGATAGAGAGAGAATAGGGAGGAGGAGGAGGAGGAGGAGAAATGGACATAGAGATGGATAGAGAGAGAATAGGGAGGAGGAGGAGGAGGAGGGAGGAGGAGAAATGGACATAGAGATGGATAGAGAGAGAATAGGGGGAGGAGGAGGAGGAGGGAGGAGGAGAAATGGACATAGAGATGGATAGAGAGAGAATAGGGAGGAGGAGGAGGAGGAGGAGGAGGAGAAATGGACATAGAGATGGATAGAGAGAGAATAGGGAGGAGGAGGAGGAGGAGGGAGAAGGAGAAATGGACATAGAGATGGATAGAGAGAGAATAGGGAGGAGGAGGAGGAGGAGGGAAGGAGAAATGGACATAGAGATGGATAGAGAGAGAATAGGGAGGAGGAGGAGGAGGAGGAGAAGGAGAAATGGACATAGAGATGGATAGAGAGAGAATAGGGAGGAGGAGGAGGAGGAGGAGAGGAGAAATGGACATAGAGATGGATAGAGAGAGAATAGGGAGGAGGAGGAGGAGGAGGAAGGAGAGAATGGACATAGAGATGGATAGAGAGAGAATAGGGAGGAGGAGGAGGAGGAGGGAGAAGGAGAAATGGACATAGAGATGGATAGAGAGAGAATAGGGAGGAGGAGGAGGAGGAGGAGGAGGAGAAATGGACATAGAGATGGATAGAGAGAGAATAGGGAGGAGGAGGAGGAGGAGGGAGAAGGAGAAATGGACATAGAGATGGATAGAGAGAGAATAGGGAGGAGGAGGAGGAGGGAGGAGAAGAAATGGACATAGAGATGGATGAGAGAGAGAATAGGGAGGAGGAGGAGGAGGAGAAATGGACATAGAGATGGATAGAGAGAGAATAAGGAGGAGGAGGAGGAGGAGAAATGGACATAGAGATGGATAGAGAGAGAATAGGGAGGAGGAGGAGGAGGAGGGAGGAGGAGAAATGGACATAGAGATGGATGAGAGAGAGAATAGGGAGGAGGAGGAGGAGGAGGAGAGGAGAAATGGACATAGAGATGGATAGAGAGAGAATAGGGAGGAGGAGGAGGAGGAGGAGGAGGAGAAATGGACATAGAGATGGATGAGAGAGAGAATAGGGAGGAGGAGGAGGAGGAGGGAGGAGGAGAAATGGACATAGAGATGGATAGAGAGAGAATAGGGAGGAGGAGGAGGAGGAGGGAGGAGGAGAAATGGACATAGAGATGGATAGAGAGAGAATAGGGAGGAGGAGGAGGAGGAGGGAGGAGGAGAAATGGACATAGAGATGGATAGAGAGAGAATAGGGAGGAGGAGGAGGAGGAGGAGGAGGAGAAATGGACATAGAGATGGATAGAGAGAGAATAGGGAGGAGGAGGAGGAGGAGGAGGAGGAGAAATGGACATAGAGATGGATAGAGAGAGAATAGGGAGGAGGAGGAGGAGGAGGAGAAATGGACATAGAGATGGATAGAGAGAGAATAGGGAGGAGGAGGAGGAGGAGGAGAAATGGACATAGAGATGGATAGAGAGAGAATAGGGAGGAGGAGGAGGAGGAGGAGGAGAAATGGACATAGAGATGGATAGAGAGAGAATAGGGAGGAGGAGGAGGAGGAGGAGGAGAAATGGACATAGAGATGGATAGAGAGAGAATAGGGAGGAGGAGGAGGAGGAGGAGAAATGGACATAGAGATGGATAGAGAGAGAATAGGGAGGAGGAGGAGGAGGAGGAGGAGAAATGGACATAGAGATGGATAGAGAGAGAATAGGGAGGAGGAGGAGGAGGGAGGAGGAGAAATGGACATAGAGATGGATAGAGAGAGAATAGGGAGGAGGAGGAGGAGGAGGGAGGAGGAGAAATGGACATAGAGATGGATAGAGAGAGAATAGGGAGGAGGAGGAGGAGGAGGAGGAGGAGAAATGGACATAGAGATGGATAGAGAGAGAATAGGGAGGAGGAGGAGGAGGAGGAGGAGGAGAAATGGACATAGAGATGGATAGAGAGAGAATAGGGAGGAGGAGGAGGAGGAGGAGGAGGAGAAATGGACATAGAGATGGATAGAGAGAGAATAGGGAGGAGGAGGAGGAGGAGGAGGAGGAGAAATGGACATAGAGATGGATAGAGAGAGAATAGGGAGGAGGAGGAGGAGGAGGAGGAGAAATGGACATAGAGATGGATAGAGAGAGAATAGGGAGGAGGAGGAGGAGGAGGAGGAGAAATGGACATAGAGATGGATAGAGAGAGAATAGGGAGGAGGAGGAGGAGGAGGAGGAGGAGAAATGGACATAGAGATGGATAGAGAGAGAATAGGAGGAGGAGGAGGAGGAGGAGAAATGGACATAGAGATGGATAGAGAGAGAATAGGGAGGAGGAGGAGGAGGAGGAGGAGGAGAAATGGACATAGAGATGGATAGAGAGAGAATAGGGAGGAGGAGGAGGAGGAGGAGGAGAAATGGACATAGAGATGGATAGAGAGAGAATAGGGAGGAGGAGGAGGAGGAGGAGGAGAAATGGACATAGAGATGGATAGAGAGAGAATAGGGAGGAGGAGGAGGAGGAGGAGGAGAAATGGACATAGAGATGGATAGAGAGAGAATAGGGAGGAGGAGGAGGAGGGGAGGAGAAGAAATGGACATAGAGATGGATAGAGAGAGAATAGGGAGGAGGAGGAGGAGGGGAGGAGAAATGGACATAGAGATGGATAGAGAGAGAATAGGGAGGAGGAGGAGGAGGAGGGAGGAGGAGAAATGGACATAGAGATGGATAGAGAGAGAATAGGGAGGAGGAGGAGGAGGAGGAGGAGAAATGGACATAGAGATGGATAGAGAGAGAATAGGGAGGAGGAAGAGGAGAAATGGACATAGAGATGGATAGAGAGAGAATAGGGAGGAGGAGGAGGAGGAGGAGAAATGGACATAGAGATGGATAGAGAGAGAATAGGGAGGAGGAGGAGGAGGAGGAGGAGGAGAAATGGACATAGAGATGGATAGAGAGAGAATAGGGAGGAGGAGGAGGAGGAGGAGGAGGAGAAATGGACACAGAGATGGATAGAGAGAGAATAGGGAGGAGGAGGAGGAGGAGGAGAAATGGACATAGAGATGGATAGAGAGAGAATAGGGAGGAGGAGGAGGAGGAGGAGGAGGAGAAATGGACATAGAGATGGATAGAGAGAGAATAGAGGAGGAGGAGGAGGAGGAGGAGGAGGAGAAATGGACATAGAGATGGATAGAGAGAGAATAGGGAGGAGGAGGAGGAGGAGGAGGAGGAGAAATGGACATAGAGATGGATAGAGAGAGAATAGGGAGGAGGAGGAGGAGGGAGGAGGAGAAATGGACATAGAGATGGATAGAGAGAGAATAGGGAGGAGGAGGAGGAGGAGAGAGAAATGGACATAGAGATGGATAGAGAGAGAATAGGGAGGAGGAGGAGGAGGAGGGAGGAGGAGAAATGGACATAGAGATGGATAGAGAGAGAATAGGGAGGAGGAGGAGGAGGAGGAGGAGGAGAAATGGACATAGAGATGGATAGAGAGAGAATAGGGAGGAGGAGGAGGAGGAGGAGGAGGAGAAATGGACATAGAGATGGATAGAGAGAGAATAGGGAGGAGGAGGAGGAGGGAGGAGGAGAAATGGACATAGAGATGGATAGAGAGAGAATAGGGAGGAGGAGGAGGAGGAGGAGGAGGGAGGAGAAGAAATGGACATAGAGATGGATAGAGAGAGAATAGGGAGGAGGAGGAGGGAGAAGGAGAAATGGACATAGAGATGGATAGAGAGAGAATAGGGAGGAGGAGGAGGAGGAGGGAGGAGGAGAAATGGACATAGAGATGGATAGAGAGAGAATAGGGAGGAGGAGGAGGAGGAGGAGGAGGAGAAATGGACATAGAGATGGATAGAGAGAGAATAGGGAGGAGGAGGAGGAGGAGGGAGAAGGAGAAATGGACATAGAGATGGATAGAGAGAGAATAGGGAGGAGGAGGAGGAGGAGAGAAGGAGAATGGACATAGAGATGGATAGAGAGAGAATAGGAGGAGGAGGAGGAGGAGGAGGAAGGAGAAATGGACATAGAGATGGATGAGAGAGAATAGGGAGGAGGAGGAGGAGGGAGGAGGAGAAATGGACATAGAGATGGATAGAGAGAGAATAGGGAGGAGGAGGAGGAGGAGGGAGAGGAGAAATGGACATAGAGATGGATAGAGAGAGAATAGGGAGGAGGAGGAGGAGGAGGAGGAGGAGAAATGGACATAGAGATGGATAGAGAGAGAATAGGGAGGAGGAGGAGGAGGAGGAGGGAGGAGAAATGGACATAGAGATGGATAGAGAGAGAATAGGGAGGAGGAGGAGGAGGAGGGAGAAGGAGAAATGGACATAGAGATGGATAGAGAGAGAATAGGGGGAGGAGGAGGAGGAGGAGGAGAAATGGACATAGAGATGGATAGAGAGAGAATAGGGAGGAGGAGGAGGAGGGAGGAGGAGGAGAAATGGACATAGAGATGGATAGAGAGAGAATAGGGAGGAGGAGGAGGAGGAGGTAGGAGGAGAAATGGACATAGAGATGGATAGAGAGAGAATAGGGAGGAGGAGGAGGAGGGAGGAGGAGGAGAAATGGACATAGAGATGGATAGAGAGAGAATAGGGAGGAGGAGGAGGAGGGAGGAGAAGAAATGGACATAGAGATGGATAGAGAGAGAATAGGGAGGAGGAGGAGGAGGAGAAGGAGAAATGGACATAGAGATGGATAGAGAGAGAATAGGGAGGAGGAGGAGGAGGAGGGAGAAGGAGAAATGGACATAGAGATGGATAGATAGAGAATAGGGAGGAGGAGGAGGAGGAGGAGGAGAAATGGACATAGAGATGGATAGAGAGAGAATAGGGAGGAGGAGGAGGAGGAGGAGAAGGAGAAATGGACATAGAGATGGATAGAGAGAGAATAGGGAGGAGGAGGAGGAGGAGGAGAAGGAGAAATGGACATAGAGATGGATAGAGAGAGAATAGGGAGGAGGAGGAGGAGGAGGAGGAGAAATGGACATAGAGATGGATAGAGAGAGAATAGGAGGAGGAGGAGGAGGAGGAGGAGGAGAAATGGACATAGAGATGGATAGAGAGAGAATAGGGAGGAGGAGGAGGAGGAGGAGGGAGGAGAAGAAATGGACATAGAGATGGATAGAGAGAGAATAGGAGGAGGAGGAGGAGGAGGGAGAAGGAGAAATGGACATAGAGATGGATAGAGAGAGAATAGGAGGAGGAGGAGGAGGGAGGAGAAGAAATGGACATAGAGATGGATAGAGAGAGAATAGGGAGGAGGGAGGAGGGGAAATGGACATAGGATGGATAGAGAGAGAATAGGGAGGAGGAGAAATGGACATAGAGATGGATAGAGAGAGAATAGGGAGGAGGAGGAGGAGGAGGAGGAGGAGAAATGGACATAGAGATGGATAGAGAGAGAATAGGGAGGAGGAGGAGGAGGAGGAGGAGAAATGGACATAGAGATGGATAGAGAGAGAATAGGGAGGAGGAGGAGGAGGAGGAGGAGAAATGGACATAGAGATGGATAGAGAGAGAATAGGGAGGAGGAGGAGGAGGGAGGAGGAGAAATGGACATAGAGATGGATAGAGAGAGAATAGGGAGGAGGAGGAGGAGGAGGGAGGAGGAGAAATGGACATAGAGATGGATAGAGAGAGAATAGGGAGGAGGAGGAGGAGGAGGAGAAGGAGAAATGGACATAGAGATGGATAGAGAGAGAATAGAGGAGGAGGAGGAGAAGGGGAGAAATGGACATAGAGATGGATAGAGAGAGAATAGGGAGGAGGAGGAGGAGGAGAGGAGGAGAAATGGACATAGAGATGGATAGAGAGAGAATAGGGAGGAGGAGGAGGAGGAGGGAGGAGAAATGGACATAGAGATGGATAGAGAGAGAATAGGGAGGAGGAGGAGGAGGAGGGAGGAGGAGAAATGGACATAGAGATGGATAGAGAGAGAATAGGGAGGAGGAGGAGGAGGAGGGAGGAGGAGAAATGGACATAGAGATGGATAGAGAGAGAATAGGGAGGAGGAGGAGGAGGAGGAGGAGAGGAGGAGAAATGGACATAGAGATGGATAGAGAGAGAATAGGGAGGAGGAGGAGGAGGAGGGGGAGAAATGGACATAGAGATGGATAGAGAGAGAATAGGGAGGAGGAGGAGGAGGAGGAGGAGGAGAAATGGACATAGAGATGGATAGAGAGAGAATAGGGAGGAGGAGGAGGAGGGAGGAGGGAGAAATGGACATAGAGATGGATAGAGAGAGAATAGGGAGGAGGAGGAGGAGGAGGAGGAGGAGAAATGGACATAGAGATGGATAGAGAGAGAATAGGGAGGAGGAGGAGGAGGAGGAGAGGAGAAATGGACATAGAGATGGATAGAGAGAGAATAGGGAGGAGGAGGAGGAGGAGGAGGAGAAATGGACATAGAGATGGATAGAGAGAGAATAGGGAGGAGGAGGAGGAGGAGGAGGAGGAGAAATGGACATAGAGATGGATAGAGAGAGAATAGGGAGGAGGAGGAGGAGGAGGGAGGAGGAGAAATGGACATAGAGATGGATAGAGAGAGAATAGGGAGGAGGAGGAGGAGGAGGAGAGGAGAAATGGACATAGAGATGGATAGAGAGAGAATAGGGAGGAGGAGGAGGAGGAGGGGAGGAGAAATGGACATAGAGATGGATAGAGAGAGAATAGGGAGGAGGAGGAGGAGGAGGAGGAGAAATGGACATAGAGATGGATAGAGAGAGAATAGGGAGGAGGAGGAGGAGGAGGAGAAATGGACATAGAGATGGATAGAGAGAGAATAGGGAGGAGGAGGAGGAGGAGAGAGGAGAAATGGACATAGAGATGGATAGAGAGAGAATAGGGAGGAGGAGGAGGAGGAGGAGGAG
The DNA here is from genome assembly GCF_905237065.1 of Salmo salar. NCBI lineage: Eukaryota > Metazoa > Chordata > Actinopteri > Salmoniformes > Salmonidae > Salmo > Salmo salar. Next base: position 263,687 of record NW_025548157.1, read on the forward strand.
GAGAAATGGACATAGAGATGGATAGAGAGAGAATAGGGAGGAGGAGGAGGAGGAGGAGAAGGAGAAATGGACATAGAGATGGATAGAGAGAGAATAGGGAGGAGGAGGAGGAGGAGGAGGAGAAATGGACATAGAGATGGATAGAGAGAGAATAGGGAGGAGGAGGAGGAGGAGGGAGAAGAGAAATGGACATAGAGATGGATAGAGAGAGAATAGGGAGGAGGAGGAGGAGGAGGAGGGAGAAGAAGAAATGGACATAGAGATGGATAGAGAGAGAATAGGGAGGAGGAGGAGGAGGAGGGAGAAGGAGAAATGGACATAGAGATGGATAGAGAGAGAATAGGGAGGAGGAGGAGGAGGAGGGAGAAGGAGAAATGGACATAGAGATGGATAGAGAGAGAATAGGGAGGAGGAGGAGGAGGAGGAGGGAGGAGAAATGGACATAGAGATGGATAGAGAGAGAATAGGGGAGGAGGAGGAGGAGGAGGGAGAAGGAGAAATGGACATAGAGATGGATAGAGAGAGAATAGGGAGGAGGAGGAGGAGGAGGGAGGAGAAGAAATGGACATAGAGATGGATAGAGAGAGAATAGGGAGGAGGAGGAGGAGGAGGAGGAGGAGAAATGGACATAGAGATGGATAGAGAGAGAATAGGGAGGAGGAGGAGGAGGAGGAGGAGAGGAGAAATGGACATAGAGATGGATAGAGAGAGAATAGGGAGGAGGAGGAGGAGGAGGAGGAGGAGAAATGGACATAGAGATGGATAGAGAGAGAATAGGGGAGGAGGAGGAGGAGGGAGGAGAAATGGACATAGAGATGGATAGAGAGAGAATAGGAGGAGGAGGAGGAGGAGGAGGAGGAGAAATGGACATAGAGATGGATAGAGAGAGAATAGGGAGGAGGAGGAGGAGGAGGGAGGAGGAGAAATGGACATAGAGATGGATAGAGAGAGAATAGGGAGGAGGAGGAGGAGGAGGAGGAGGAGAAATGGACATAGAGATGGATAGAGAGAGAATAGGGAGGAGGAGGAGGAGGAGGGAGAAGGAGAAATGGACATAGAGATGGATGAGAGAGAATAGGGAGGAGGAGGAGGAGGAGGGAGAAGGAGAAATGGACATAGAGATGGATAGAGAGAGAATAGGGAGGAGGAGGAGGAGGAGGAGGGAAATGGACATAGAGATGGATAGAGAGAGAATAGGGAGGAGGAGGAGGAGGAGGGAGAAGGAGAAATGGACATAGAGATGGATAGAGAGAGAATAGGGAGGAGGAGGAGGAGGAGGGAGAAGGAGAAATGGACATAGAGATGGATAGAGAGAGAATAGGAGGAGGAGGAGGAGGAGGAGAAATGGACATAGAGATGGATAGAGAGAGAATAGGGAGGAGGAGGAGGAGGAGGAGAAGGAGAAATGGACATAGAGATGGATAGAGAGAGAATAGGGAGGAGGAGGAGGAGGAGGAGGGAGGAGAAGAAATGGACATAGAGATGGATAGAGAGAGAATAGGGAGGAGGAGGAGGAGGAGGGAGAAGGAGAAATGGACATAGAGATGGATAGAGAGAGAATAGGGAGGAGGAGGAGGAGGAGGAGGAGGAGAAATGGACATAGAGATGGATAGAGAGAGAATAGGGAGGAGGAGGAGGAGGAGGAGGAGGAGGAGAAATGGACATAGAGATGGATAGAGAGAGAATAGGGAGGAGGAGGAGGAGGAGGGAGAAGGAGAAATGGACATAGAGATGGATAGAGAGAGAGAATAGGAGGAGGAGGAGGAGGAGGGAGGAGGAGAAATGGACATAGAGATGGATAGAGAGAGAATAGGGAGGAGGAGGAGGAGGAGGAGGAGGAGAAATGGACATAGAGATGGATAGAGAGAGAATAGGGAGGAGGAGGAGGAGGAGGAGGAGGAGAAATGGACATAGAGATGGATAGAGAGAGAATAGGGAGGAGGAGGAGGAGGAGGGAGGAGGAGAAATGGACATAGAGATGGATAGAGAGAGAATAGGGAGGAGGAGGAGGAGGAGGAAGGAGAAATGGACATAGAGATGGATAGAGAGAGAATAGGGAGGAGGAGGAGGAGGAGGAGGAGGAGAAATGGACATAGAGATGGATAGAGAGAGAATAGGGAGGAGGAGGAGGAGGAGGGGAGGAGGAGAAATGGACATAGAGATGGATAGAGAGAGAATAGGGAGGAGGAGGAGGAGGAGGAGGAGGAGGAGGAGAAGAAATGGACATAGAGATGGATAGAGAGAGAATAGGGAGGAGGAGGAGGAGGAGGAGGGAGGAGGAGAAATGGACATAGAGATGGATAGAGAGAGAATAGGGAGGAGGAGGAGGAGGAGGAGAAGGAGAAATGGACATAGAGATGGATAGAGAGAGAGGAGGAGGAGGAGGGAGGAGGAGAAATGGACATAGAGATGGATAGAGAGAGAATAGGGAGGAGGAAAAAGTTTTTTTAATTTTTTTTATTTTATTTATTAGATTTTTTGGGAAATCATGAATTAATAAGATAATTGCTAACATTGATGTCCTCTGCATTGTTAGGGACCTATTAGCTGATCTTGCTATGAAGAGCCGACTTCGAATTAAAAAAATCTAAAAACCTAAACAAGGAAACCCAACACTTCTCAATAAGATCGACACAGAGCTCTACATCACAGGTGGAGGAACAGGACAGGTCAATAATAATAAACATGAGCTGAGACAAGCATCCAGAAGACACAGCAACACCGATCGAACGCAACGACATCTTTTAGCTGGACGAGACCAACCTATCAGAACTGTGCAGAAGTTAATTCTGGACCGGGCTGAAGGACAGAGGGCCAATCACGATATCCAGTTCCCACTGTCTCTTTTCAGGAGCTGAATTTGACGATCAGACTGATGGGACTCCTTCATCACTTCTCCATGGAAACCAGAGAATCAGGAATCTCCGACTTTGACAACTACAGAGTTCTGATGGTCTGGTAGAGTGATGACTGACCCTCTGGTCTGGTAGAGGGATGACTGACCCTCTGGTCTGGTAGAGTGATGACTGACCCTCTGGTCTGGTAGAGTGATGACTGACCCTCTGGTCTGGTAGAGTGATGACTGACCCTCTGGTCTGGTAGAGGGATGACTGACCCTCTGGTCTGGTAGAGGGATGACTGACCCTCTGGTCTGGTAGAGGGATGACTGACCCTCTGGTCTGGTAGAGGGATGACTGACCCTCTGGTCTGGTAGAGTGATGACTGACCCTCTGGTGGTCTGTGATGGTCTGGTAGAGGGATGACTGACCCTCTGGTCTGGTAGAGTGATGACTGACCCTCTGGTCTGGTAGAGGGATGACTGACCCTCTGGTCTGGTAGAGGGATGACCGACCCTCTGGTCTGGTAGAGGGATGACTGACCCTCTGGTCTGGTAGAGGGATGACTGACCCTCTGGTCTGGTAGAGGGATGACTGACCCTCTGGTCTGGTAGAGGGATGACTGACCCTCTGGTCTGGTAGAGTGATGACTGACCCTCTGGTCTGGTAGAGGGATGACTGACCCTCTGGTCTGGTAGAGGGATGACTGACCCTCTGGTCTGGTAGAGTGATGACTGACCCTCTGGTCTGGTAGAGGGATGACTGACCCTCTGGTCTGGTAGAGGGATGACTGACCCTCTGGTCTGGTAGAGTGATGACTGACCCTCTGGTCTGGTAGAGGGATGACTGACCCTCTGGTCTGGTAGAGGGATGACTGACCCTCTGGTCTGGTAGAGGGATGACTGACCCTCTGGTCTGGTAGAGTGATGACTGACCCTCTGGTCTGGTAGAGTGATGACTGACCCTCTGGTCTGGTAGAGTGATGACTGACCCTCTGGTCTGGTAGAGTGATGACTGACCCTCTGGTCTGGTAGAGGGATGACTGACCCTCTGGTCTGGTAGAGTGATGACTGACCCTCTGGTCTGGTAGAGGGATGACTGACCCTCTGGTCTGGTAGAGGGATGACTGACCCTCTGGTCTGGTAGAGGGATGACTGACCCTCTGGTCTGGTAGAGTGATGACTGACCCTCTGGTCTGGTAGAGTGATGACTGACCCTCTGGTCTGGTAGAGTGATGACTGACCCTCTGGTCTGGTAGAGTGATGACTGATCCTCTGGTCTGGTAGAGGGATGACTGACCCTCTGGTCTGGTAGAGTGATGACTGACCCTCTGGTCTGGTAGAGGGATGACTGACCCTCTGGTCTGGTAGAGTGATGACTGACCCTCTGGTCTGGTAGAGTGATGACTGACCCTCTGGTCTGGTAGAGGGATGACTGACCCTCTGGTCTGGTAGAGGGATGACTGACCCTCTGGTCTGGTAGAGTGATGACTGACCCTCTGGTCTGGTAGAGTGATGACTGACCCTCTGGTCTGGTAGAGTGATGACTGACCCTCTGGTCTGGTAGAGGGATGACTGACCCTCTGGTCTGGTAGAGTGATGACTGACCCTCTGGTCTGGTAGAGTGATGACTGACCCTCTGGTCTGGTAGAGGGATGACTGACCCTCTGGTCTGGTAGAGGGATGACTGACCCTCTGGTCTGGTAGAGGATGACTGACCCTCTGGTCTGGTAGAGTGATGACTGACCCTCTGGTGGTCTGTGATGGTCTGGTAGAGGGATGACTGACCCTCTGGTCTGGTAGAGTGATGACTGACCCTCTGGTCTGGTAGAGGGATGACTGACCCTCTGGTCTGTGATGGTCTGGTAGAGTGATGACTGACCCTCTGGTCTGGTAGAGGGATGACTGACCCTCTGGTCTGGTAGAGTGATGACTGACCCTCTGGTCTGGTAGAGGGATGACTGACCCTCTGGTCTGGTAGAGGGATGACTGACCCTCTGGTCTGGTAGAGGGATGACTGACCCTCTGGTCTGGTAGAGTGATGACTGACCCTCTGGTCTGGTAGAGTGATGACTGACCCTCTGGTCTGGTAGAGTGATGACTGACCCTCTGGTCTGGTAGAGTGATGACTGACCCTCTGGTCTGGTAGAGTGATGACTGACCCTCTGGTCTGGTAGAGGGATGACTGACCCTCTGGTCTGGTAGAGTGATGACTGACCCTCTGGTCTGGTAGAGTGATGACTGACCCTCTGGTCTGGTAGAGTGATGACTGACCCTCTGGTCTGGTAGAGGGATGACTGACCCTCTGGTCTGGTAGAGTGATGACTGACCCTCTGGTCTGGTAGAGTGATGACTGACCCTCTGGTCTGGTAGAGTGATGACTGACCCTCTGGTCTGGTAGAGGGATGACTGACCCTCTGGTCTGGTAGAGGGATGACTGACCCTCTGGTCTGGTAGAGTGATGACTGACCCTCTGGTCTGGTAGAGGGATGACTGACCCTCTGGTCTGGTAGAGGGATGACTGACCCTCTGGTCTGGTAGAGTGATGACTGACCCTCTGGTCTGGTAGAGTGATGACTGACCCTCTGGTCTGGTAGAGGGATGACTGACCCTCTGGTCTGGTAGAGGGATGACTGACCCTCTGGTCTGGTAGAGTGATGACTGACCCTCTGGTCTGGTAGAGTGATGACTGACCCTCTGGTCTGGTAGAGGGATGACTGACCCTCTGGTCTGGTAGAGTGATGACTGACCCTCTGGTCTGGTAGAGTGATGACTGACCCTCTGGTCTGGTAGAGTGATGACTGACCCTCTGGTCTGGTAGAGTGATGACTGACCCTCTGGTCTGGTAGAGGGATGACTGACCCTCTGGTCTGGTAGAGTGATGACTGACCCTCTGGTCTGGTAGAGGGATGACTGACCCTCTGGTCTGGTAGAGTGATGACTGACCCTCTGGTCTGGTAGAGGGATGACTGACCCTCTGGTCTGGTAGAGTGATGACTGACCCTCTGGTCTGGTAGAGTGATGACTGACCCTCTGGTCTGGTAGAGTGATGACTGACCCTCTGGTCTGGTAGAGTGATGACTGACCCTCTGGTCTGGTAGAGGGATGACTGACCCTCTGGTCTGGTAGAGGGATGACTGACCCTCTGGTCTGGTAGAGGGATGACTGACCCTCTGGTCTGGTAGAGGGATGACTGACCCTCTGGTCTGGTAGAGGGATGACTGACCCTCTGGTCTGGTAGAGGGATGACTGACCCTCTGGTCTGGTAGAGTGATGACTGACCCTCTGGTCTGGTAGAGTGATGACTGACCCTCTGGTCTGGTAGAGGGATGACTGACCCTCTGGTCTGGTAGAGTGATGACTGACCCTCTGGTCTGGTAGAGGGATGACTGACCCTCTGGTCTGGTAGAGTGATGACTGACCCTCTGGTCTGGTAGAGTGATGACTGACCCTCTGGTCTGGTAGAGGGATGACTGACCCTCTGGTCTGGTAGAGTGATGACTGACCCTCTGGTCTGGTAGAGTGATGACTGACCCTCTGGTCTGGTAGAGGGATGACTGACCCTCTGGTCTGGTAGAGTGATGACTGACCCTCTGGTCTGGTAGAGTGATGACTGACCCTCTGGTCTGGTAGAGGGATGACTGACCCTCTGGTCTGGTAGAGGGATGACTGACCCTCTGGTCTGGTAGAGTGATGACTGACCCTCTGGTCTGGTAGAGGGATGACTGACCCTCTGGTCTGGTAGAGTGATGACTGACCCTCTGGTCTGGTAGAGTGATGACTGACCCTCTGGTCTGGTAGAGGGATGACTGACCCTCTGGTCTTTGATGGTCTGGTAGAGTGATGACTGACCCTCTGGTCTGGTAGAGTGATGACTGACCCTCTGGTCTGGTAGAGTGATGACTGACCCTCTGGTCTGGTAGAGTGATGACTGACCCTCTGGTCTGGTAGAGTGATGACTGACCCTCTGGTCTGGTAGAGTGATGACTGACCCTCTGGTCTGGTAGAGTGATGACTGACCCTCTGGTCTGGTAGAGGGATGACTGACCCTCTGGTCTGGTAGAGGGATGACTGACCCTCTGGTCTGGTAGAGGGATGACTGACCCTCTGGTCTGGTAGAGTGATGACTGACCCTCTGGTCTGGTAGAGTGATGACTGACCCTCTGGTCTGGTAGAGTGATGACTGACCCTCTGGTCTGGTAGAGTGATGACTGACCCTCTGGTCTGGTAGAGTGATGACTGACCCTCTGGTCTGGTAGAGTGATGACTGACCCTCTGGTCTGGTAGAGGGATGACTGACCCTCTGGTCTGGTAGAGTGATGACTGACCCTCTGGTCTGGTAGAGGGATGACTGACCCTCTGGTCTGGTAGAGGGATGACTGACCCTCTGGTCTGGTAGAGGGATGACTGACCCTCTGGTCTGGTAGAGTGATGACTGACCCTCTGGTCTGGTAGAGTGATGACTGACCCTCTGGTGGTCTGTGATGGTCTGGTAGAGTGATGACTGACCCTCTGGTCTGGTAGAGGGATGACTGACCCTCTGGTCTGGTAGAGTGATGACTGACCCTCTGGTCTGGTAGAGTGATGACTGACCCTCTGGTCTGGTAGAGGGATGACTGACCCTCTGGTCTGGTAGAGTGATGACTGACCCTCTGGTCTGGTAGAGGGATGACTGACCCTCTGGTCTGGTAGAGGGATGACTGACCCTCTGGTCTGGTAGAGGGATGACTGACCCTCTGGTCTGGTAGAGTGATGACTGACCCTCTGGTCTGGTAGAGTGATGACTGACCCTCTGGTGGTCTGTGATGGTCTGGTAGAGTGATGACTGACCCTCTGGTCTGGTAGAGGGATGACTGACCCTCTGGTCTGGTAGAGTGATGACTGACCCTCTGGTCTGGTAGAGTGATGACTGACCCTCTGGTCTGGTAGAGTGATGACTGACCCTCTGGTCTGGTAGAGTGATGACTGACCCTCTGGTCTGGTAGAGTGATGACTGACCCTCTGGTCTGGTAGAGTGATGACTGACCCTCTGGTCTGGTAGAGTGATGACTGACCCTCTGGTCTGGTAGAGTGATGACTGACCCTCTGGTCTGGTAGAGTGATGACTGACCCTCTGGTCTGGTAGAGGGATGACTGACCCTCTGGTCTGGTAGAGGGATGACTGACCCTCTGGTCTGGTAGAGGGATGACTGACCCTCTGGTCTGGTAGAGGGATGACTGACCCTCTGGTCTGGTAGAGTGATGACTGACCCTCTGGTCTGGTAGAGTGATGACTGACCCTCTGGTCTGGTAGAGTGATGACTGACCCTCTGGTGGTCTGTGATGGTCTGGTAGAGTGATGACTGACCCTCTGGTGGTCTGTGATGGTCTGGTAGAGGGATGACTGACCCTCTGGTCTGGTAGAGTGATGACTGACCCTCTGGTCTGGTAGAGTGATGACTGACCCTCTGGTCTGGTAGAGTGATGACTGACCCTCTGGTCTGGTAGAGTGATGACTGACCCTCTGGTCTGGTAGAGGGATGACTGACCCTCTGGTCTGGTAGAGGGATGACTGACCCTCTGGTCTGGTAGAGTGATGACTGACCCTCTGGTCTGGTAGAGTGATGACTGACCCTCTGGTCTGGTAGAGTGATGACTGACCCTCTGGTCTGGTAGAGTGATGACTGACCCTCTGGTCTGGTAGAGGGATGACTGACCCTCTGGTCTGGTAGAGGGATGACTGACCCTCTGGTCTGGTAGAGGGATGACTGACCCTCTGGTCTGGTAGAGTGATGACTGACCCTCTGGTCTGGTAGAGTGATGACTGACCCTCTGGTCTGGTAGAGTGATGACTGACCCTCTGGTGGTCTGTGATGGTCTGGTAGAGTGATGACTGACCCTCTGGTGGTCTGTGATGGTCTGGTAGAGGGATGACTGACCCTCTGGTCTGGTAGAGTGATGACTGACCCTCTGGTCTGGTAGAGTGATGACTGACCCTCTGGTCTGGTAGAGTGATGACTGACCCTCTGGTCTGGTAGAGTGATGACTGACCCTCTGGTCTGGTAGAGGGATGACTGACCCTCTGGTCTGGTAGAGGGATGACTGACCCTCTGGTCTGGTAGAGTGATGACTGACCCTCTGGTCTGGTAGAGTGATGACTGACCCTCTGGTCTGGTAGAGGGATGACTGACCCTCTGGTCTGGTAGAGGGATGACTGACCCTCTGGTCTGGTAGAGTGATGACTGACCCTCTGGTCTGGTAGAGGGATGACTGACCCTCTGGTCTGGTAGAGGGATGACTGACCCTCTGGTCTGGTAGAGTGATGACTGACCCTCTGGTCTGGTAGAGGGATGACTGACCCTCTGGTCTGGTAGAGGGATGACTGACCCTCTGGTGGTCTGTGATGGTCTGGTAGAGGGATGACTGACCCTCTGGTCTGGTAGAGTGATGACTGACCCTCTGGTCTGGTAGAGTGATGACTGACCCTCTGGTCTGGTAGAGTGATGACTGACCCTCTGGTCTGGTAGAGTGATGACTGACCCTCTGGTCTGGTAGAGGGATGACTGACCCTCTGGTCTGGTAGAGGGATGACTGACCCTCTGGTCTGGTAGAGTGATGACTGACCCTCTGGTCTGGTAGAGTGATGACTGACCCTCTGGTCTGGTAGAGGGATGACTGACCCTCTGGTCTGGTAGAGGGATGACTGACCCTCTGGTCTGGTAGAGTGATGACTGACCCTCTGGTCTGGTAGAGGGATGACTGACCCTCTGGTCTGGTAGAGGGATGACTGACCCTCTGGTCTGGTAGAGTGATGACTGACCCTCTGGTCTGGTAGAGGGATGACTGACCCTCTGGTCTGGTAGAGGGATGACTGACCCTCTGGTGGTCTGTGATGGTCTGGTAGAGGGATGACTGACCCTCTGGTCTGGTAGAGGGATGACTGACCCTCTGGTCTGGTAGAGTGATGACTGACCCTCTGGTCTGGTAGAGTGATGACTGACCCTCTGGTCTGGTAGAGGGATGACTGACCCTCTGGTCTGGTAGAGTGATGACTGACCCTCTGGTCTGGTAGAGTGATGACTGACCCTCTGGTCTGGTAGAGTGATGACTGACCCTCTGGTCTGGTAGAGGGATGACTGACCCTCTGGTCTGGTAGAGGGATGACTGACCCTCTGGTCTGGTAGAGTGATGACTGACCCTCTGGTCTGTGATGGTCTGGTAGAGTGATGACTGACCCTCTGGTCTGGTAGAGGGATGACTGACCCTCTGGTCTGGTAGAGTGATGACTGACCCTCTGGTCTGGTAGAGGGATGACTGACCCTCTGGTCTGGTAGAGTGATGACTGACCCTCTGGTCTGTGATGGTCTGGTAGAGTGATGACTGACCCTCTGGTCTGGTAGAGTGATGACTGACCCTCTGGTCTGTGATGGTCTGGTAGAGGGATGACTGACCCTCTGGTCTGGTAGAGGGATGACTGACCCTCTGGTCTTTGATGGTCTGGTAGAGTGATGACTGACCCTCTGGTCTGGTAGAGTGATGACTGACCCTCTGGTCTGGTAGAGTGATGACTGACCCTCTGGTCTGGTAGAGGGATGACTGACCCTCTGGTCTGGTAGAGGGATGACTGACCCTCTGGTCTGGTAGAGTGATGACTGACCCTCTGGTGGTCTGTGATGGTCTGGTAGAGTGATGACTGACCCTCTGGTCTGGTAGAGTGATGACTGACCCTCTGGTGGTCTGTGATGGTCTGGTAGAGGGATGACTGACCCTCTGGTGGTCTGTGATGGTCTGGATGATTGATGACTGACCCTATGAGGAAGACCTGAAAGATCGGACATCGATGTCAGTGAAGACCTCTCTTCAACATGTGTTCAAGAACTGACCATAAAGACATTTATTAAGCCCTACCTGAAATACAATTAATGAGCTCTACATTAAAGATATTTGATAACCTATTGGTCTGTTATGACTGTCCGTCTTTGACTGGGTGGGACCTAAGGTACTATAACTGATCCTATTGGTCTGTTATGACTGTGTGTCTTTGACAGGGTGGGGACCTAAGGTACTATAACTGATCCTATTGGTCTGTTATGACTGTGTGTCTTTGACTGGGTGGGACCTAAGGTACTATAACTGATCCTATTGGTCTGTTATGACTGTGTGTCTTTGACAGGGTGGGACCTAAGGTACTATAACTGATCCTATTGGTCTGTTATGACTGTCTGTCTTTGACAGGGTGGGACCTAAGGTACTATAACTGATCCTATTGGTCTGTTATGACTGTCCGTCTTTGACTGGGTGGGACCTAAGGTACTATAACTGATCCTATTGGTCTGTTATGACTGTGTGTCTTTGACAGGGTGGGGACCTAAGGTACTATAACTGATCCTATTGGTCTGTTATGACTGTGTGTCTTTGACAGGGTGGGACCTAAGGTACTATAACTGATCCTATTGGTCTGTTATGACTGTGTGTCTTTGACTGGGTGGGACCTAAGGTACTATAACTGATCCTATTGGTCTGTTATGACTGTGTGTCTTTGACAGGGTGGGACCTAAGGTACTATAACTGATCCTATTGGTCTGTTATGACTGTCTGTCTTTGACAGGGTGGGACCTAAGGTACTATAACTGATCCTATTGGTCTGTAATCATGTCACTATAACAATTTAAAATGCTGTTCTGAATGTACCATTTTATATCAAAATAACAATTTCATAATTCAACTATTTATAAGCTCTTTAATCAATATATTGTACAGAAAGACTAAGTTATCATATCACAGTATTGTTGAATTAAACTATTTATAAGCTCTTTAATCAATATATTGTACAGAAAGACTAAGTTATTTTACCACAGTATTGTTGAATTAAACTATTTATAAGCACTTTAATCAATATATTGTACAGAAATAATAAATTATCATATCACAGTATTGTTGAATTAAACTATTTATAAGCACTTTAATCAATATATTGTACAGAAAGACTAAGTTATTATACCACAGTATTGTTGAATTAAACTATTTATAAGCACTTAAAACAATATATTGTACAGAAATAATAAATTATCATATCACAGTATTGTTGAATTAAACTATTTATAAGCTCTTTAATCAATATATTGTACAGAAAGACTAAGTTATTTTACCACAGTATTGTTGAATTAAACTATTTATAAGCACTTTAATCAATATATTGTACAGAAAGACTAAGTTATTTTACCACACTATTGTTGAATTAAACTATTTATAAGCTCTTTAATCAATATATTGTACAGAAAGACTAAGTTATTTTACCACAGTATTGTTGAATTAAACTATTTATAAGCACTTTAATCAATATATTGTACAGAAAGACTAAGTTATTATACCACAGTATTGTTGAATTCAACTAACGGTATAATTTAATCCCTGTGTCTCGTGATCACCGTCGATCAGTTTCATTGGATGTTTGTTTTGTGTGTTTTAATTGGCTAACAGCGAGAAAAAGGGGTCGTGGACGTCACGTCTCTCTGTACACTGATTGGTTTGTATGTTTGGCGGACTTCGTCTTCCTGGTAAAGTGAGTTGAGTGTGAGCTTTCCGACCGGTGACAGCTGCACAGCCTGGGGGACTTGGTGGGTACCCAGATAAATAAATTACTCTTTATTCAACGTTACATAGCTTATATTTATGCTTTTTTTTTTAATAGCTTGGTTAGCGTGTGGTTTTTAGGGGGGTGAATTGTACCACTTTTGTTAGCTAAGAAACTCATAGCTAAGTTAGCTAGATATACAATGTGTAACTTGTAACTTTTCGTTGAATATGTGAAAGTCCTATTTAATTTTTATTATTTGTTATTATGCATTAATTGAACATTTTCTATTTAGTCAAATCAGCTGTAAATATCGTAAATGCCGTGAAACAGCGAGACCTCGTGTCACCAGACAGCTGAAACAGGAGGGTCAGTGCTATACGGGATCCTTGGGACGGTCCCCCCCTAATTAACCCGTTCCTTACCTACAGATAAACACCAACGACATTTAGTTATTATACAAGTCTTTTACCTTAATAACCATAAAACTACTTCAACTAACATTTCTGCTAGGGACGACCCTGGATAACACTGTCATCAAATGGACTCAAACTAGCCACACGTTCAATCATTATGAACCCAAAAATACAGCGATCAGTTTCTCTCTCTGTCATAGAAAACGTCTAACGAGCAGCGCCCACAATGTGTTGTGTTGTGTTGTGTGTGTGGAAGAGCCTTTAGTAACGAGTCTCTCATAACGGAACGAATGTAATAAAACGTCCACATCATGACGGTTAAACCCAGAGAGGTATTTCAGAACAGGATGCTTCAGGAAACACTGGTTCCACAGTGGACCAGTCAGTCCGATAGCAAGGCGTTGTTGTCATTTTATAAACAGGTGATGATCGGCAGAAATAAGGCGGTGTTGTTTAAAACAGAGGCCGGAATAGACCTGCTGTCGTTAGGACCTCAGCGTTGTTAGAAACAGAGGCCGGAATAGACCTGCTGTCATTAGGACCTCAGTGTTGTTAGAAACAGAGGCCGGAATAGACCTGCTGTCATTAGGACCTCAGCGTTGTTAGAAACAGAGGCCAGAATAGACCTGCTGTCATTAGGACCTCAGTGCTGTTAAAAACAGAGGCTGGAATAGACCTGCTGTCATTAGGACCTCAGTGTTGTTAGAAACAGAGGCCGGAATAGACCTGCTGTCATTAGGACCTCAGTGTTGTTAAAAACAGAGACCAGAATAGACCTGCTGTCATTAGGACCTCAGTGTTGTTAAAAACAGAGGCCGGAATAGACCTGCTGTCGTTAGGACCTCAGTGTTGTTAGAAACAGAGACCAGAATAGACCTGCTGTCGTTAGGACCTCAGCGTTGTTAGAAACAGAGGCCGGAATAGACCTGCTGTCATTAGGACCTCAGTGTTGTTAGAAACAGAGGCCGGAATAGACCTGCTGTCATTAGGACCTCAGTGTTGTTAGAAACAGAGGCCGGAATAGACCTGCTGTCATTAGGACCTCAGTGCTGTTAGACATCGAGGCCAGAATAGACCTGCTGTCATTAGGACCTCAGTGTTGTTAGAAACAGAGGCCGGAATAGACCTGCTGTCATTAGGACCTCAGTGTTGTTAGAAACAGAGGCCGGAATAGACCTGCTGTCATTAGGACCTCAGTGCTGTTAGAAACAGAGGCCAGAATAGACCTGCTGTCATTAGGACCTCAGTGTTGTTAGAAACAGAGGCCGGAATAGACCTGCTGTCATTAGGACCTCAGTGTTGTTAGAAACAGAGACCGGAATAGACCTGTTGTCACTAGGACCTCAGTGCTGTTAGAAACAGAGGCCAGAATAGACCTGCTGTCATTAGGACCTCAGCGTTGTTAGAAACAGAGGCCGGAATAGACCTGCTGTCATTAGGACCTCAGTGTTGTTAGAAACAGAGGCCGGAATAGACCTGCTGTCATTAGGACCTCAGCGTTGTTAGAAACAGAGGCCAGAATAGACCTGCTGTCGTTAGGACCTCAGTGTTTAAAACAGAGGCCAGAATAGACCTGCTGTCATTAGGACCTCAGTGTTGTTAGAAACAGAGGCCAGAATAGACCTGCTGTCATTAGGACTGTGTGTTTAAAACAGAGGCCAGAATAGACCTGCTGTCGTTAGGACCTCAGTGTTGTTAAAAACAGAGGCCAGAATAGACCTGCTGTCATTAGGACCTCAGTGTTGTTAGAAACAGAGGCCAGAATAGACCTGCTGTCGTTAGGACCTCAGTGCTGTTAAAAACAGAGGCCAGAATAGACCTGCTGTCATTAGGACCTCAGTGTTTAAAACAGAGGCCAGAATAGACCTGCTGTCATTAGGACCTCAGTGTTTAAAACAGAGGCCAGAATAGACCTGCTGTCATTAGGACCTCAGTGTTTAAAACAGAGGCCAGAATAGACCTGCTGTCATTAGGACCTCAGTGTTGTTAGAAACAGAGGCCGGAATAGACCTGCTGTCATTAGGACCTCAGTGCTGTTAAAAACAGAGGCCAGAATAGACCTGCTGTCATTAGGACCTCAGTGTCGTTAAAAACAGAGGCCAGAATAGACCTGCTGTCATTAGGACCTCAGTGTTGTTAGAAACAGAGGCCAGAATAGACCTGCTGTCATTAGGACCTCAGTGTTGTTAAAAACAGAGGCCAGAATAGACCTGCTGTCATTAGGACCTCAGCGTTGTTAGAAACAGAGGCCAGAATAGACCTGCTGTCGTTAGGACCTCAGTGTTGTTAGAAACAGAGGCCAGAATAGACCTGCTGTCATTAGGACCTCAGCGTTGTTAGAAACAGAGGCCAGAATAGACCTGCTGTCATTAGGACATCAGTGTTGTTAGAAACAGAGGCCAGAATAGACCTGCTGTCATTAGGACATCAGCGTTGTTAGAAACAGAGGCCAGAATAGACCTGCTGTCATTAGGACCTCAGTGTCGTTAGAAACAGAGGCCAGAATAGACCTGCTGTCATTAGGACCTCAGCGTTGTTAAAAACAGAGGCTGGAATAGACCTGCTGTCATTAGGACCTCAGCGTTGTTAGAAACAGAGGCCGGAATAGACCTGCTGTCGTTAGGACCTCAGTGCTGTTAAAAACAGAGGCCAGAATAGACCTGCTGTCATTAGGACCTCAGTGTTAGAAACAGAGGCCAGAATAGACCTGCTGTCATTAGGACCTCAGTGCTGTTAAAAACAGAGGCCGGAATAGACCTGCTGTCATTAGGACCTCAGTGTTTAAAACAGAGGCCGGAATAGACCTGCTGTCATTAGGACCTCAGTGTCGTTAAAAACAGAGGCCAGAATAGACCTGCTGTCATTAGGACCTCAGTGTTAGAAACAGAGGCCAGAATAGACCTGCTGTCATTAGGACCTCAGTGCTGTTAGAAACAGAGGCCAGAATAGACCTGCTGTCATTAGGACCTCAGTGCTGTTAAAAACAGAGGCTGGAATAGACCTGCTGTCATTAGGACCTCAGTGCTGTTAAAAACAGAGGCCAGAATAGACCTGCTGTCATTAGGACCTCAGTGTCGTTAAAAACAGAGGCCAGAATAGACCTGCTGTCATTAGGACCTCAGTGCTGTTAAAAACAGAGGCCAGAATAGACCTGCTGTCATTAGGACCTCAGTGCTGTTAAAAACAGAGGCCGGAATAGACCTGCTGTCGTTAGGACCTCAGTGCTGTTAAAAACAGAGGCCAGAATAGACCTGCTGTCATTAGGACCTCAGTGTTGTTAGAAACAGAGGCCAGAATAGACCTGCTGTCATTAGGACCTCAGCGTTGTTAGAAACAGAGGCCAGAATAGACCTGCTGTCATTAGGACATCAGCGTTGTTAAAAACAGAGGCCAGAATAGACCTGCTGTCATTAGGACCTCAGTGCTGTTAGAAACAGAGGCTGGAATAGACCTGCTGTCATTAGGACCTCAGTGTTGTTAAAAACAGAGGCCGGAATAGACCTGCTGTCGTTAGGACCTCAGTGTTGTTAGAAACAGAGGCCAGAATAGACCTGCTGTCATTAGGACCTCAGTGTTGTTAGAAACAGAGGCCGGAATAGACCTGCTGTCATTAGGACCTCAGTGCTGTTAAAAACAGAGGCCGGAATAGACCTGCTGTCGTTAGGACCTCAGTGTCGTTAAAAACAGAAGCCAGAATAGACCTGCTGTCATTAGGACTTCAGTGCTGTTAAAAACAGAGGCCAGAATAGACCTGCTGTCATTAGGACCTCAGCGTTGTTAGAAACAGAGGCTGGAATAGACCTGCTGTCATTAGGACCTCAGTGTTGTTAAAAACAGAGGCCAGAATAGACCTGCTGTCGTTAGGACTTCAGTGCTGTTAAAAACAGAGACCAGAATAGACCTGCTGTCATTAGGACCTCAGTGTCGTTAGAAACAGAGGCCAGAATAGACCTGCTGTCGTTAGGACCTCAGCGTTGTTAGAAACAGAGGCCAGAATAGACCTGCTGTCATTAGGACCTCAGTGTTGTTAAAAACAGAGGCCAGAATAGACCTGCTGTCGTTAGGACCTCAGCGTTGTTAGAAACAGAGGCCAGAATAGACCTGCTGTCATTAGGACCTCAGTGTTGTTAAAAACAGAAGCCGGAATAGACCTGCTGTCGTTAGGACTGTGTGTGATGTGATCAATCACTTTATTCCAGTTCAGAATAAATAAAATATGTATTTTATTTCAACAGTTCCAACCTAGACAGATATGAGTGTTTTTAATGGAGGGTAAATAAACACGAATGGATATTTATACGGATATTTAATGCCATTGTTATTTGTTTTATGCATAAGGGCAATGAAATGTACTGATATTTATGTAAAAGAGGCATATTTTCCTAAACTCTGAGTCCCGGGAAAATACAGAATTTCTAATTTGGGGTCGCAGGCTGAAAAACACAGAATGTGTTACTTCATCGCTCTCGGTCAGTGAGCTGACGGTGGCTGGTCTCTGTAATTTGGCCAAACTAGATAACAGAAGTCATGAGTCCTGCTGCTGTTACATCAGACACAGAGTGGCAGTGACAAGGGGTCGCGCCCTATTCCCTACATAGTGCCCTATTTCCACTACGGTCGTACCAACTGGCATCCTATTCCCTACATAGTGCCCTATTTCCACTAGGGTCGTACCAACTGGCACCCTATTCCCTACATAGTGCCCTATTTCCACTAGGGTCGTACCAACTGGCACCCTATTCCCTACATAGTGCCCTATTTCCACTAGGGTCGTACCAACTGGCTCTACTTCCACCAGGACCGTAGGGTTCTGATCAGTCCACTACTTCCACCAGGACCATAGGGTTCTGATCAGTCCACTACTTCCACCAGGACCGTAGGGTTCTGATCAGTCCACTACTTCCACCAGGACCATAGGGTTCTGATCAGTCCACTACTTCCACCAGGACCGTAGGGTTCTGATCAGTCCACTACTTCCACCAGGACCATAGGGTTCTGATCAGTCCACTACTTCCACCAGGACCGTAGGGTTCTGATCAGTCCACTACTTCCACCAGGACCATAGGGTTCTGATCAGTCCACTACTTCCACCAGGACCATAGGGTTCTGATCAGTCCACTACTTCCACCAGGACCATAGGGTTCTGATCAGTCCACTACTTCCACCAGGACCATAGGGTTCTGATCAGTCCACTACTTCCACCAGGACCATAGGGTTCTGATCAGTCCACTACTTCCACCAGGACCGTAGGGTTCTGATCAGTCCACTACTTCCACCAGGACCGTAGGGTTCTGGTTCTGATCAGTCCACTACTTCCACCAGGACCATAGGGTTCTGATCAGTCCACTACTTCCACCAGGACCGTAGGGTTCTGATCAGTCCACTACTTCCACCAGGACCATAGGGTTCTGATCAGTCCACTACTTCCACCAGGACCATAGGGTTCTGATCAGTCCACTACTTCCACCAGGACCATAGGGTTCTGATCAGTCCACTACTTCCACCAGGACCATAGGGTTCTGATCAGTCCACTACTTCCACCAGGACCATAGGGTTCTGATCAGTCCACTACTTCCACCAGGACCATAGGGTTCTGGTTCTGATCAGTCCACTACTTCCACCAGGACCGTAGGGTTCTGATCAGTCCACTACTTCCACCAGGACCGTAGGGTTCTGGTTCTGATCAGTCCACTACTTCCACCAGGACCGTAGGGTTCTGATCAGTCCACTACTTCCACCAGGACCATAGGGTTCTGATCAGTCCACTACTTCCACCAGGACCGTAGGGTTCTGGTTCTGATCAGTCCACTACTTCCACCAGGACCATAGGGTTCTGATCAGTCCACTACTTCCACCAGGACCGTAGGGTTCTGATCAGTCCACTACTTCCACCAGGACCGTAGGGTTCTGATCAGTCCACTACTTCCACCAGGACCATAGGGTTCTGGTTCTGGTCCGTGTAGTAATAGTGCGCCATTTTGTTTGTTGATGTAGGTCATGGTGACCCATAGTTATCTATCTAGTTAATCATTGTTGTCGTGAAGGCTGGATAGTTGTTGTTGTAACTCTGCATAGTTCTAGTCTAACAGGGTGATGGGTAGTTTCCTGAGCTCTTATCAAGTCCCTGTGGTCAAACGTTAACCACTGGACAGGACCGGACCAGAGCTCTTTATGGACCAGAACCTGGACAGGACCGGACCAGAGCTCTTTATGGACCAGAACCTGGACAGGACCGGACCAGAGCTCTTTATGGACCAGAACCTGGACAGGACCGGACCAGAGCTCTTTATGGACCAGAGCTCTTTATGGACCAGAGCCTGGACAGGACCGGACCAGAGCTCTTTATGGACCAGAGCTCTTTATGGACCAGAACCTGGACAGGACCGGACCAGAGCTCTTTATGGACCAGAGCTCTTTATGGACCAGAGCCTGGACAGGACCGGACCAGAGCTCTTTATGGACCAGAACCTGGACAGGACAGGACCAGAGCTCTTTATGGACCAGAGCCTGGACAGGACCGGACCAGAGCTCTTTATGGACCAGAGCTCTTTATGGACCAGAGCCTGGACAGGACCGGACCAGAGCTCTTTATGGACCAGAACCTGGACAGGACCGGACCAGACCAGAGCTCTTTATGGACCAGAGCCTGGACAGGACCGGACCAGAGCTCTTTATGGACCAGAACCTGGACAGGACCGGACCAGAGCTCTTTATGGACCAGAGCCTG
The DNA here is from genome assembly GCF_905237065.1 of Salmo salar. Classification (NCBI taxonomy): domain Eukaryota; kingdom Metazoa; phylum Chordata; class Actinopteri; order Salmoniformes; family Salmonidae; genus Salmo; species Salmo salar. The sequence goes on from NW_025548157.1 coordinate 283,219, forward strand.
GACAGGACCGGACCAGAGCTCTTTATGGACCAGAGCCTGGACAGGACCGGACCAGAGCTCTTTATGGACCAGAGCTCTTTATGGACCAGAGCCTGGACAGGACCGGACCAGAGCTCTTTATGGACCAGAGCTCTTTATGGACCAGAGCTCTTTATGGACCAGAACCTGGACAGGACCGGACCAGAGCTCTTGATGGACCAGAGCTCTTTATGGACCAGAGCCTGGACAGGACCGGACCAGAGCTCTTTATGGACCAGAGCTCTTTATGGACCAGAACCTGGACAGGACCGGACCAGAGCTCTTTATGGACCAGAGCTCGTTATGGACCAGAACCTGGACAGGACAGGACCAGAGCTCTTTATGGACCAGAGCCTGGACAGGACCGGACCAGAGCTCTTTATGGACCAGAGCTCTTTATGGACCAGAGTTCTTTATGGACCAGAACCTGGACAGGACCGGACCAGAGCTCTTTATGGACCAGAGCCTGGACAGGACCGGACCAGAGCACTTTATGGACCAGAACCTGGACCGGACCAGAGCTCTTTATGGACCAGAGCTCTTTATGGACCAGAACCTGGACAGGACCGGACCAGAGCTCTTTATGGACCAGAGCCTGGACAGGACCGGACCAGAGCACTTTATGGACCAGAACCTGGACAGGACAGGACCGGACCAGAGCTCTTTATGGACCAGAACCTGGACAGGACCAGAGCTCTTTATGGACCAGAGCTCTTTATGGACCAGAACCTGGACAGGACCGGACCAGAGCTCTTGGCTGTTGGTTTAAACGTGGCTGTTCCAGTGGTAACCTGACTAAATATAGTCCTGTTGGTTTAAACGTGGCTGTTCCAACCTGACTAAATATAGTCCTGTTGGTTTAAACGTGGCTGTTCCAGTGGTAACCTGACTAAATATAGTCCTGTTGGTTTAAACGTGGCTGTTCCAGTGATAACCTGACTAAATATAGTCCTGTTGGTTTAAACGTGGCTGTTCCAACCTGACTAAATATAGTCCTGTTGGTTTAAACGTGGCTGTTCCAACCTGACTAAATATAGTCCTGTTGGTTTAAACGTGGCTGTTCCAGTGGTAACCTGACTAAATATAGTCCTGTTGGTTTAAACGTGGCTGTTCCAGTGGTAACCTGACTAAATATAGTCCTGTTGGTTTAAACGTGGCTGTTCCAGTGGTAACCTGACTAAATATAGTCCTGTTGGTTTAAACGTGGCTGTTCCAGTGGTAACCTGACTAAATATAGTCCTGTTGGTTTAAACGTGGCTGTTCCAGTGGTAACCTGACTAAATATAGTCCTGTTGGTTTAAACGTGGCTGTTCCAGTGGTAACCTGACTAAATATAGTCCTGTTGGTTTAAACGTGGCTGTTCCAGTGGTAACCTGACTAAATATAGTCCTGTTGGTTTAAACCTGGCTGTTCCAACCTGACTAAATATAGTCCTGTTGGTTTAAACGTGGCTGTTCCAACCTGACTAAATATAGTCCTGTTGGTTTAAACGTGGCTGTTCCAACCTGACTAAATATAGTCCTGTTGGTTTAAACCTGGCTGTTCCAACCTGACTAAATATAGTCCTGTTGGTTTAAACGTGGCTGTTCCAGTGGTAACCTGACTAAATATAGTCCTGTTGGTTTAAACGTGGCTGTTCCAGTGGTAACCTGACTAAATATAGTCCTGTTGGTTTAAACGTGGCTGTTCCAGTGATAACCTGACTAAATATAGTCCTGTTGGTTTAAACGTGGCTGTTCCAGTGGTAACCTGACTAAATATAGTCCTGTTGGTTTAAACGTGGCTGTTCCAGTGATAACCTGACTAAATATAGTCCTGTTGGTTTAAACGTGGCTGTTCCAGTGGTAACCTGACTAAATATAGTCCTGTTGGTTTAAACGTGGCTGTTCCAGTGATTAACCTGACTAAATATAGTCCTGTTGGTTTAAACGTGGCTGTTCCAACCTGACTAAATATAGTCCTGTTGGTTTAAACGTGGCTGTTCCAACCTGACTAAATATAGTCCTGTTGGTTTAAACGTGGCTGTTCCAGTGGTAACCTGACTAAATATAGTCCTGTTGGTTTAAACGTGGCTGTTCCAGTGATAACCTGACTAAATATAGTCCTGTTGGTTTAAACGTGGCTGTTCCAGTGGTAACCTGACTAAATATAGTCCTGTTGGTTTAAACGTGGCTGTTCCAGTGGTAACCTGACTAAATATAGTCCTGTTGGTTTAAACGTGGCTGTTCCAACCTGACTAAATATAGTCCTGTTGGTTTAAACGTGGCTGTTCCAGTGGTAACCTGACTAAATATAGTCCTGTTGGTTTAAACGTGGCTGTTCCAGTGGTAACCTGACTAAATATAGTCCTGTTGGTTTAAACATGGCTGTTCCAGTGATAACCTGACTAAATATAGTCCTGTTGGTTTAAACGTGGCTGTTCCAACCTGACTAAATATAGTCCTGTTGGTTTAAACGTGGCTGTTCCAGTGGTAACCTGACTAAATATAGTCCTGTTGGTTTAAACGTGGCTGTTCCAACCTGACTAAATATAGTCCTGTTGGTTTAAACGTGGCTGTTCCAACCTGACTAAATATAGTCCTGTTGGTTTAAACGTGGCTGTTCCAACCTGACTAAATATAGTCCTGTTGGTTTAAACGTGGCTGTTCCAGTGATAACCTGACTAAATATAGTCCTGTTGGTTTAAACGTGGCTGTTCCAACCTGACTAAATATAGTCCTGTTGGTTTAAACGTGGCTGTTCCAGTGGTAACCTGACTAAATATAGTCCTGTTGGTTTAAACGTGGCTGTTCCAGTGGTAACCTGACTAAATATAGTCCTGTTGGTTTAAACGTGGCTGTTCCAACCTGACTAAATATAGTCCTGTTGGTTTAAACGTGGCTGTTCCAGTGATTAACCTGACTACATATAGTCCTGTTTGTTTAAACCTGGCTGTTCCAGTGGTAACCTGACTAAATATAGTCCTGTTGGTTTAAACGTGGCTCTTCCAGTGGTAACCTGACTAAATATAGTCCTGTTGGTTTAAACCTGGCTGTTCCAGTGATAACCTGACTAAATATAGTCCTGTTGGTTTAAACGTGGCTGTTCCAACCTGACTAAATATAGTCCTGTTGGTTTAAACGTGGCTGTTCCAACCTGACTAAATATAGTCCTGTTGGTTTAAACGTGACTGTTCCAACCTGACTAAATATAGTCCTGTTGGTTTAAACGTGGCTGTTCCAGTGGTAACCTGACTAAATATAGTCCTGTTGGTTTAAACGTGGCTGTTCCAGTGGTAACCTGACTAAATATAGTCCTGTTGGTTTAAACGTGGCTGTTCCAGTGATAACCTGACTAAATATAGTCCTGTTGGTTTAAACGTGGCTGTTCCAACCTGACTAAATATAGTCCTGTTGGTTTAAACGTGGCTGTTCCAGTGGTAACCTGACTAAATATAGTCCTGTTGGTTTAAACGTGGCTGTTCCAGTGATAACCTGACTAAATATAGTCCTGTTGGTTTAAACGTGGCTGTTCCAGTGGTAACCTGACTAAATATAGTCCTTTTGGTTTAAACATGGCTGTTCCAGTGGTAACCTGACTAAATATTCCCAACAAGTGATATTTAGAGGCAAACATCTTGAATCTTATTTGTCATAGTCTGACTGTCTGGCATCATCTGGCATCGTCTGATTGACTGAATGTCTGGCATCGTCTGATTGACTGACTGTCTGGCATCGTCTGACTGACTGTCTGGCATCGTCTGACTGACTGACTGTCTGGCATCGTCTGACTGACTGACTGTCTGGCATCGTCTGACTGACTGACTGTCTGGCATCGTCTAACTTTCTGGTATCGTCTAACTTTCTGGCATCGTCTGACTGACTGTCTGGCATCGTCTGACTGACTGTCTGGCATCGTCTGACTGACTGACTGTCTGGCATCGTCTAACTGACTGACTGTCTGGCATCGTCTAACTGACTGACTGTCTGGCATCGTCTGACTGACTGACTGTCTGGCATCGTCTGACTGACTGACTGTCTGGCATCGTCTAACTGTCTGGCATCGTCTGACTGACTGACTGTCTGGCATCGTCTAACTGTCTGGCATCGTCTAACTGTCTGGCATCGTCTAACTGACTGACTGTCTGGCATCGTCTAACTGTCTGGCATCGTCTAACTGACTGACTGTCTGGCATCGTCTGACTGTCTGGCATCGTCTAACTGTCTGTCTGTGTATCTGTGTGTGTAGATCAGCACCAGTCATCATGTCTCATAGCAACGGTACCAGTCACCATGTCAGTCAGGACGTGTGGGAATCTCACAACAAGATGATGCAGGAACCACTCCGCTCCAACGACCCTGAGGTACGGGGGGTATTATAATGAGGAACCACTCCGCTCCAACGACCCTGAGGTACGGGGGTATTATAATGAGGAACCACTCCGCTCCAACGACCCTGAGGTACGGGGGGGTGTATTATAATGAGGAACCACTCCGCTCCAACGACCCTGAGGTACGGGGGTATTATAATGAGGAACCACTCCGCTCCAACGACCCTGAGGTACGGGGGGGGGGGTGTATTATAATGAGGAACCACTCCGCTCCAACGACCCTGAGGTACGGGGGTATTATAATGAGGAACCACTCCGCTCCAACGACCCTGAGGTACGGGGGGTATTATAATGAGGAACCACTCCGCTCCAACGACCCTGAGGTACGGGTGGTGGTATTATAATGAGGAACCACTCCGCTCCAACGACCCTGAGGTACGGGGGGTATTATAATGAGGAACCACTCCGCTCCAACGACCCTGAGGTACGGGGGGTGGTATTATAATGAGGAACCACTCCGCTCCAACGACCCTGAGGTACGGGGGGAGGGTTATTATAATGAGGAACCACTCCGCTCCAACGACCCTGAGGTACGGGGGGGGGGTATTATAATGAGGAACCACTCCGCTCCAACGACCCTGAGGTACGGGGGGGGGGTATTATAATGAGGAACCACTCCGCTCCAACGACCCTGAGGTACGTCACACATAATGAAACGGTGTATTGTGTAGGTGTGTGTATTATAATGAAACGGTGTATTGTGTAGGTGTGTGTATTATAATGAAACGGTGTATTGTGTGTAGGTGTGTGTATTATAATGAAACGGTGTATTGTGTGTAGGTGTGTGTATTATAATGAAACGGTGTATTGTGTGTAGGTGTGTGTATTATAATGAAACGGTGTATTGTGTAGGTAGGTGTATTATAATGAAACGGTGTATTGTGTGTAGGTGTGTGTATTATAATGAAACGGTGTATTGTGTGTAGGTGTGTATTATAATGAAACGGTGTATTGTGTAGGTGTATTATAATGAAACGGTGTATTGTGTAGGTGTGTGTATTATAATGAAACGGTGTATTGTGTAGATGTGTATTATAATGAAACGGTGTATTGTGTAGATGTGTGTTATAATGAAACGGTGTATTGTGTAGGTGTGTATTATAATGAAACGGTGTATTGTGTAGTGGTGTGTATTATAATGAAACGGTGTATTGTGTAGGTGGGTGTATTATAATGAAACGGTGTATTGTGTAGGTGTGTATTATAATGAAACGGTGTATTGTGTAGGTGTGTGTATTATAATGAAACGGTGTATTGTGTAGGTGTGTATTATAATGAAACGGTGTATTGTGTAGGTGGGTGTATTATAATGAAACGGTGTATTGTGTAGGTGTGTGTATTATAATGAAACGGTGTATTGTGTAGGTGTGTGTATTATAATGAAACGGTGTATTGTGTAGGTGTGTGTATTATAATGAAACGGTGTATTGTGTAGGTGTGTGTATTATAATGAAACGGTGTATTGTGTAGGTGTGTGTATTATAATGAAACGGTGTATTGTGTAGGTGTGTATTATAATGAAACGGTGTATTGTGTAGGTGTGTGTATTATAATGAAACGGTGTATTGTGTGTAGGTGTGTGTATTATAATGAAACGGTGTATTGTGTAGGTGTGTGTATTATAATGAAACGGTGTATTGTGTAGGTGTGTGTATTATAATGAAACGGTGTATTGTGTAGGGGTGTGTATTATAATGAAACGGTGTATTGTGTAGGGGTGTATTATAATGAAACGGTGTATTGTGTAGGTGTGTATTATAATGAAACGGTGTATTGTGTAGGTGTGTATTATAATGAAACGGTGTATTGTGTAGGGGTGTGTATTATAATGAAACGGTGTATTGTGTAGGTGTGTATTATAATGAAACGGTGTATTGTGTAGGTGTGTATTATAATGAAACGGTGTATTGTGTAGGTGTATTATAATGAAACGGTGTATTGTGTAGGGGTGTGTATTATAATGAAACGGTGTATTGTGTAGGGGTGTGTATTATAATGAAACGGTGTATTGTGTAGGTGTGTATTATAATGAAACGGTGTATTGTGTAGGTGTGTATTATAATGAAACGGTGTATTGTGTAGGGGTGTGTATTATAATGAAACGGTGTATTGTGTAGGGGTGTGTATTATAATGAAACGGTGTATTGTGTAGGGTGTGTATTATAATGAAACGGTGTATTGTGTAGGGGTGTGTATTATAATGAAACGGTGTATTGTGTAGGTGTGTATTATAATGAAACGGTGTATTGTGTAGGTGTATTATAATGAAACGGTGTATTGTGTAGGTGTGTGTATTATAATGAAACGGTGTATTGTGTAGGTGTGTGTATTATAATGAAACGGTGTATTGTGTGTAGGTGTGTGTATTATAATGAAACGGTGTATTGTGTAGGTGTGTGTATTATAATGAAACGGTGTATTGTGTAGGTGTGTGTATTATAATGAAACGGTGTATTGTGTGTAGGTGTGTGTATTATAATGAAACGGTGTATTGTGTGTAGGTGTGTGTATTATAATGAAACGGTGTATTGTGTGTAGGTGTGTGTATTATAATGAAACGGTGTATTGTGTAGGTGTGTATTATAATGAAACGGTGTATTGTGTGTAGGTGTGTGTATTATAATGAAACGGTGTATTGTGTAGGTGTGTATTATAATGAAACGGTGTATTGTGTAGGTGTGTGTATTATAATGAAACGGTGTATTATGTTGGTGTATGTATTATAATGAAACGGTGTATTGTGTAGGTGTGTGTATTATAATGAAACGGTGTATTGTGTAGGTGTGTGTATTATAATGAAACGGTGTATTGTGTAGGTGTGTGTATTATAATGAAACGGTGTATTGTGTAGGTGTGTGTATTATAATGAAACGGTGTATTGTGTGTGTGTATTATAATGAAACGGTGTATTGTGTGTAGGTGTGTGTATTATAATGAAACGGTGTATTGTGTAGGGGTGTGTATTATAATGAAACGGTGTATTGTGTAGGGGTGTGTATTATAATGAAACGGTGTATTGTGTAGGGGTGTGTATTATAATGAAACGGTGTATTGTGTAGGTGTGTATTATAATGAAACGGTGTATTGTGTGTAGGTGTGTGTATTATAATGAAACGGTGTATTGTGTAGGTGTGTATTATAATGAAACGGTGTATTGTGTAGGTGTGTGTATTATAATGAAACGGTGTATTGTGTAGGTGTGTGTATTATAATGAAACGGTGTATTGTGTAGGTGTGTGTATTATAATGAAACGGTGTATTGTGTAGGTGTGTGTATTATAATGAAACGGTGTATTGTGTAGGTGTGTATTATAATGAAACGGTGTATTGTGTAGGGGTGTGTATTATAATGAAACGGTGTATTGTGTAGGGGTGTGTATTATAATGAAACGGTGTATTGTGTAGGGGTGTGTATTATAATGAAACGGTGTATTGTGTGTAGGGGTGTGTATTATAATGAAACGGTGTATTGTGTAGGGGTGTGTATTATAATGAAACGGTGTATTGTGTAGGGGTGTGTATTATAATGAAACGGTGTATTGTGTAGGGTGTGTATTATAATGAAACGGTGTATTGTGTAGGGGTGTGTATTATAATGAAACGGTGTATTGTGTAGGTGTGTGTATTATAATGAAACGGTGTATTGTGTAGGTGTGTATTATAATGAAACGGTGTATTGTGTAGGTGTGTATTATAATGAAACGGTGTATTGTGTAGGTGTGTGTATTATAATGAAACGGTGTATTGTGCTAGGTGTGTGTATTATAATGAAACGGTGTATTGTGTAGGTGTGTATTATAATGAAACGGTGTATTGTGTAGGTGTGTGTATTATAATGAAACGGTGTATTGTGTAGGTGTGTGTATTATAATGAAACGGTGTATTGTGTAGGTGTGTGTATTATAATGAAACGGTGTATTGTGTAGGTGTGTGTATTATAATGAAACGGTGTATTGTGTAGGTGTATTATAATGAAACGGTGTATTGTGTAGGTGGGTGTATTATAATGAAACGGTGTATTGTGTAGGTGTATTATAATGAAACGGTGTATTGTGTAGGTGGGTGTATTATAATGAAACGGTGTATTGTGTAGGTGTATTATAATGAAACGGTGTATTGTGTAGGTGGGTGTATTATAATGAAACGGTGTATTGTGTAGGTGTATTATAATGAAACGGTGTATTGTGTAGGTGTGTGTATTATAATGAAACGGTGTATTGTGTGTAGGTGTTCTCCATCATCAAGCGAGAGAAGCATCGTCAGACCTTTGGCCTGGAGCTGATCGCATCAGAGAACTTCACCTCCAGAGCCGTTCTGGAAGCCCTGGGGTCCTGTATGAACAACAAGTACTCAGAGGGGTATCCCGGACAGCGGTGGGTGCTATGAACCTTTATGAACCTTTATGAACCTTTATTTAAACAGGGAGTCACTCAGAGGGGTATCCCGGACAGCGGTGGGTACTATGAACCTTTATGAACCTTTATGAACCTTTATTTAAACAGGGAGTCACTCAGAGGGGTATCCCGGACAGCGGTGTGTACTATGAACCTTTATGAACCTTTAGGAACCTTAATGAACCTTTATTTAAACAGGGAGTCACTCAGAGGGGTATCCTGGACAGCGGTGGGTGCTATGAACCTTTATGAACCTTTATGAACCTGTATGAACCTTTATTTAACTAGACAAGTCAGTTAAGAACAAATTCTTATTCACAATGACGGCCTACCAGGGAACAGTGGGTTATAACTGCCTTGTTCAGGAGCAGAACGAACAAATGGGGGATTCAATGTGTCACACCTTTCGGTTTACTGGCCCAACGCTCTAACCACTAGGCTACCTGCTGGTTACTGGCCCAACGCTCTAACCACTAGGCTACCTGCTGGTTACTGGCCCAACGCTCTAACCACTAGACTACCTGCTGGTTACTGGCCCAACGCTCTAACCACTAGGCTACCTGCTGGTTACTGGCCCGACGCTCTAACCACTAGGCTACCTGCTGGTTACTGGGCCGACGCTCTAACCACTAGGCTACCTGCTGGTTACTGGCCCGACGCTCTAACCACTAGGCTACCTGCTGGTTACTGGCCCAATGCTCTAACCACTAGGCTACCTGCTGGTTACTGGCCCAACGCTCTAACCACTAGGCTACCTGCTGGTTACTGGCCCAACGCTCTAACCACTAGGTTACCTGCTGGTTACTGGCCCAACGCTCTAACCACTAGGTTACCTGCTGGTTACTGGCCCAACGCTCTAACCACTAGGCTACCTGCTGGTTACTGGCCCAACTCTCTAACCACTAGGCTACCTGCTGGTTACTGTCCCAATGCTCTAACCACTAGGCCACCTGCTGGTTACTGGCCCAACGCTCTAACCACTAGGCTACCTGCTGGTTACTGGCCCAACGCTCTAACCACTAGGCTACCTGCTGGTTACTGGCCCAACCCTCTAACCACTAGGCTACCTGCTGGTTACTGGCCCAACGCTCTAACCACTAGGCCACCTGCTGGTTACTGGCCCAACGCTCTAACCACTAGGCTACCTGCTGGTTACTGGCCCAACGCTCTAACCACTAGGCTACCTGCTGGTTACTGGCCCAACGCTCTAACCACTACGTTACCTGCTGGTTACTGGCCCAACGCTCTAACCACTAGGCTACCTGCTGGTTACTGGCCCAACTCTCTAACCACTAGGCTACCTGCTGGTTACTGGCCCAACGCTCTAACCACTAGGCCACCTGCTGGTTACTGGCCCAACGCTCTAACCACTAGGCTACCTGCTGGTTACTGGCCCAACGCTCTAACCACTAGGCTACCTGCTGGTTACTGGCCCAACGCTCTAACCACTAGGCTACCTGCTGGTTACTGGCCCAACGCTCTAACCACTAGGTTACCTGCTGGTTACTGGCCCAACGCTCTAACCACTAGGCCACCTGCTGGTTACTGGCCCCAACGCTCTAACCACTAGGCTACCTGCTGGTTACTGGCCCAACGCTCTAACCACTAGGCTACCTGCTGGTTACTGGCCCAACGCTCTAACCACTAGGCTACCTGCTGGTTACTGGCCCAACGCTCTAACCACTAGGCTACCTGCTGGTTACTGTCCCAACGCTCTAACCACTAGGCTACCTGCTGGTTACTGGCCCAACGCTCTAACCACTAGGCTACCTGCTGGTTACTGGCCCAACGCTCTAACCACTAGGCCACCTGCTGGTTACTGGCCCAACGCTCTAACCACTAGGCTACCTGCTGGTTACTGGCCCAACGCTCTAACCACTAGGCCACCTGCTGGTTACTGGCCCAACCCTCTAACCACTAGGCTACCTGCTGGTTACTGGCCCAACGCTCTAACCACTAGGCTACCTGCTGGTTACTGGCCCAACGCTCTAACCACTAGGCTACCTGCTGGTTACTGGCCCAACGCTCTAACCACTAGGTTACCTGCTGGTTACTGGCCCAACGCTCTAACCACTACGCTACCTGCTGGTTACTGGCCCAACGCTCTAACCACTAGGCTACCTGCTGGTTACTGGCCCAACGCTCTAACCACTAGGCTACCTGCTGGTTACTGGCCCAACGCTCTAACCACTAGGCTACCTGCTGGTTACTGGCCCAACGCTCTAACCACTAGGCTACCTGCTGGTTACTGGCCCAACGCTCTAACCACTAGGCTACCTGCTGGTTACTGGCCCAACGCTCTAACCACTAGGTTACCTGCTGGTTACTGGCCCAACGCTCTAACCACTAGGCTACCTGCTGGTTACTGGCCCAACGCTCTAACCACTAGGCTACCTGCTGGTTACTGGCCCAACGCTCTAACCACTAGGCTACCTGCTGGTTACTGGCCCAACGCTCTAACCACTAGGCCACCTGCTGGTTACTGGCCCAACGCTCTAACCACTAGGCCACCTGCTGCCCTAAACAACATTTAAATATATTTAAGAAAAGCATTCGCATTCTGTAACAAAAAGTCTTCAATGCCTGGAAGGAATCAGAATATCTAACTGCAAGGAATTCTGAATATTGTTCTACACACCAGGGACAACGATAACTAAAAGCAGATTTCCCACAATTATGTGTTTTTTAAAACTGGTGGTGGGGGGGAGAGAGAGAGAAAGAATGGGGTTGGTTATCTATCCCTGAGAGAGAATGGGGTTGGTTATCTATCCCTGAGAGAGAATGGGGTTGGTTATCTATCCCTGAGAGAGAATGGGGTTGGTTATCTATCCCTGAGAGAGAATGGGGTTGGTTATCTATCCCTGAGAGAGAATGGGGTTGGTTATCTATCCCTGAGAGAGAATGGGGTTTGGTTATCTATCCCTGAGAGAGAATGGGGTTTGGTTATCTATCCCTGAGAGAGAATGGGGTTTGGTTATCTATCCCTGAGAGAGAATGGGGTTTGGTTATCTATCCCTGAGAGAGAATGGGGTTTGGTTATCTATCCCTGAGAGAGAATGGGGTTTGGTTATCTATCCCTGAGAGAATTGGGTTTGGTTATCTATCCCTGAGAGAGAATGGGGTTGGTTATCTATCCCTGAGAGAGAATGGGTTTGGTTATCTATCCCTGAGAGAGAATGGGGTTGGTTATCTATCCCTGAGAGAGAATGGGGTTTGGTTATCTATCCCTGAGAGAGAATGGGGTTTGGTTATCTATCCCTGAGAGAGAGAATGGGGTTTGGTTATCTATCCCTGAGAGAGAGAATGGGGTTTGGTTATCTATCCCTGAGAGAGAGAATGGGGTTTGGTTATCTATCCCTGAGAGAGAATGGGGTTTGGTTATCTATCCCTGAGAGAGAATGGGGTTTGGTTATCTATCCCTGAGAGAGAATGGGGTTTGGTTATCTATCCCTGAGAGAGAATGGGGTTGGTTATCTATCCCTGAGAGAGAGAATGGGGTTTGGTTATCTATCCCTGAGAGAGAGAATGGGGTTTGGTTATCTATCCCTGAGAGAGAATGGGGTTTGGTTATCTATCCCTGAGAGAGAATGGGGTTTGGTTATCTATCCCTGAGAGAGAATGGGGTTTGGTGATCTATCCCTGAGAGAGAATGGGGTTTGGTTATCTATCCCTGAGAGAGAATGGGGTTTGGTTATCTATCCCTGAGAGAGAATGGGGTTTGGTTATCTATCCCTGAGAGAGAATGGGGTTTGGTGATCTATCCCTGAGAGAGAATGGGGTTTGGTTATCTATCCCTGAGAGAGAATGGGGTTGGTTATCTATCCCTGAGAGAGAATGGGGTTTGGTTATCTATCCCTGAGAGAGAGAATGGGGTTTGGTTATCTATCCCTGAGAGAGAGAATGGGGTTTGGTTATCTATCCCTGAGAGAGAATGGGGTTTGGTTATCTATCCCTGAGAGAGAATGGGGTTTGGTTATCTATCCCTGAGAGAGAATGGGGTTGGTTATCTATCCCTGAGAGAGAATGGGGTTGGTTATCTATCCCTGAGAGAGAATGGGGTTTGGTTATCTATCCCTGAGAGAGAATGGGGTTTGGTGATCTATCCCTGAGAGAGAATGGGGTTTGGTTATCTATCCCTGAGAGAGAATGGGGTTGGTTATCTATCCCTGAGAGAGAATGGGGTTTGGTTATCTATCCCTGAGAGAGAGAATGGGGTTTGGTTATCTATCCCTGAGAGAGAGAATGGGGTTTGGTTATCTATCCCTGAGAGAGAGAATGGGGTTTGGTTATCTATCCCTGAGAGAGAGAATGGGGTTTGGTTATCTATCCCTGAGAGAGAGAATGGGGTTTGGTTATCTATCCCTGAGAGAGAATGGGGTTTGGTTATCTATCCCTGAGAGAGAATGGGGTTTGGTTATCTATCCCTGAGAGAGAATGGGGTTTGGTTATCTATCCCTGAGAGAGAATGGGGTTGGTAATTTGTAGGTCTAATATAAATCGGTGATGTGTAGAGGACGTTTCTGACTGCTTTGTTAATAAATTAAAGAGAGAGTCCATCTCTCTTCTTACAGAGCCGTCCAGGAGACTACAAACCAACCTGTCATCCAGGATACTTTGAAGAAACTCAAATATAAAATATATATTTTGATTTGTTTAACTACATTATTCCATAGTTTTGATTCTACGATGTAGAAAATAGTAAAAAAAAAATAAAGAAAAACCGTTGAATGAGTCGGTGTTATAAAACTTTAGACTGGTTGTGTGTGTGTGTGTGTGTGTGTGTGTGTGTGTGTGTGTGTGTGTGTGTGTGTGTGTGTGTGTGTGTGTGTGTGTAGGTACTACGGGGGAACAGAACATGTGGATGAGTTGGAGCGTGTGTGTCAGAGGAGAGCTCTGGAGGTCTACGGACTGGAGGCTGACAGGTGGGGGGTCAATGTCCAGCCCTACTCAGGTACTACACACACACACTATACACACCTACACTACACACACACACTATACACACACCTACACTACACACACACTACACAGAGACACACACATACATACACACACTATACACACACCTACACTACACACACACTACACAGAGACACACACACACTACACACCACACACACACTACACACACACTCTACACACACACACACACACACACTACACACCACACACACTACACACACACTATACACACACACACACACTATACACACACTACACAGAGACACACACATACATACACACACTATACACACACCTACACTACACACACACTACACAGAGACACACACACACCACACACTACACACACTATACACACACCTACACTACACACACACTACACAGAGACACACACACACTACACACCACACACACACTACACACACACTACATACACACTACACACACTACACACACACACACACTACACACACACTACACACACACTATACACACACACACTATACACACACACACACTACACAGAGACACACACATACATACACACACTATACACACACCTACACTACACACACACTACACAGAGACACACACACACTACACACCACACACACACTACACACACACTACATACACACTACACACACACACTACACACACACTACACACACACTATACACACACTACACACACACACACTATACACACACACACACACTACACACACACTATACACACACTACACACACACTATACACACACTACACACACACTATACACACACACACACACTACACACACACACACTACACACATACATTACACACACACACACTACACACACACTACACACACACACTACACTACACACACACACTACACACCACACACACTACACACACACTACACACACTAACTTGGCTGTGTGTCTATTGGTTCCCCTGCTAACTTGGCTGTGTGTTTATAGGTTCCCCTGCTAACTTGGCTGTGTGTTTATAGGTTCCCCTGCTAACTTGGCTGTGTGTTTATTGGTTCCCCTGCTAACTTGGCTGTGTGTTTATAGCCTCCCCTGCTAACTTCGCCGTGTGTTTATTGGTTCCCCTGCTAACTTGGCTGTGTGTTTATAGGTTCCCCTGCTAACTTGGCTGTGTGTTTATAGGTTCCCCTGCTAACTTGGCTGTGTGTTTATTGGTTCCCCTGCTAACTTGGCTGTGTGTTTATAGGTTCCCCTGCTAACTTGGCTGTGTGTTTATAGGTTCCCCTGCTAACTTGGCTGTGTGTTTATAGGTTCCCCTGCTAACTTGGCTGTGTGTTTATAGGTTCCCCTGCTAACTTGGCTGTGTGTTTATAGGTTCCCCTGCTAACTTGGCTGTGTGTTTATAGGTTCCCCTGCTAACTTGGCTGTGTGTTTATTGGTTCCCCTGCTAACTTGGCTGTGTGTTTATAGCCTCCCCTGCTAACTTGGCTGTGTGTTTATTGGTTCCCCTGCTAACTTGGCTGTGTGTTTATTGGTTCCCCTGCTAACTTGGCTGTGTGTTTATAGGTTCCCCTGCTAACTTGGCTGTGTGTTTATAGGTTCCCCTGCTAACTTGGCTGTGTGTTTATAGGTTCCCCTGCTAACTTGGCTGTGTGTTTATAGGTTCCCCTGCTAACTTGGCTGTGTGTTTATTGGTTCCCCTGCTAACTTGGCTGTGTGTTTATTGGTTCCCCTGCTAACTTGGCTGTGTGTTTATAGGTTCCCCTGCTAACTTGGCTGTGTGTTTATTGGTTCCCCTGCTAACTTGGCTGTGTGTTTATAGGTTCCCCTGCTAACTTGGCTGTGTGTTTATAGGTTCCCCTGCTAACTTGGCTGTGTGTTTATTGGTTCCCCTGCTAACTTGGCTGTGTGTTTATTGGTTCCCCTGCTAACTTGGCTGTGTGTTTATAGGTTCCCCCTGCTAACTTGGCTGTGTGTTTATTGGTTCCCCTGCTAACTTGGCTGTGTGTTTATAGGTTCCCCTGCTAACTTGGCTGTGTGTTTATTGGTTCCCCTGCTAACTTGGCTGTGTGTTTATAGGTTCCCCTGCTAACTTGGCTGTGTGTTTATTGGTTCCCCTGCTAACTTGGCTGTGTGTTTATAGGTTCCCCTGCTAACTTGGCTGTGTGTTTATAGCCTCCCCTGCTAACTTCGCTGTGTGTTTATAGGTTCCCCTGCTAACTTCGCTGTGTACACGGCCATCGTTGAGCCTCATGGGAGGATCATGGGCCTGGACCTCCCTGATGGAGGTCACCTGACGCACGGCTTCATGACGGACAAGAAGAAGATCTCTGCCACGTCCATCTTCTTCGAGTCCATGCCCTACAAGGTAAACAACAACAACACCAGGCAGGGAGGGGGGGAGGGAGAGAGAGGGAGGGAGGGAGAGAGAGGGAGAGAGAGGGAGGGAGAGAGGGAGAGAGAGAGGGAGGGAGGGAGGGAGAGAGGGAGGGAGGGAGAGGGGGAGAGAGAGGGAGAGAGGGAGGGAGAGAGGGAGGGAGAGGGGGAGAGAGAGGGAGGGAGAGGGGGAGAGAGAGGGAGGGGAGGGGGAGAGGGAGGGAGGGGGAGGGAGAGAGGGAGAGGGAGAGGGAGAGGGAGGGAGGGGGAGGGAGAGAGGGAGAGGGAGAGGGAGAGGGAGGGAGGGGGAGGGAGGGGAGAGAGGGAGGGAGGGAGGGAGAGAGGGAGGGAGAGAGAGAGGCTTTGACTTGGTTGTGTCAGTGTTGTCTTTATGTTGAAACAATGTTGCTCTTCAGGCTGTGTGAAGGCCTTGACCGGACGGTGTTGTTTCCCCTGACCTTTAACCCTCCTCCTACCCTCGTCAACACCTGATTGGCTGATTTTTAAATGACGCGGTAAAGGTCTGTACAGGACGGAGGTACTGCGCTGCCCTCTTCACTGACCAATCCAAGGCTTTCCAGACTGTACATTAAAGAGCTAAGATCGTCTGTCTGGATCAGAACTCATTTCATTGGTTAGAACGGGTAAGTCGGGTTTCTGGGTCGAGAGCTTCAAGTTCCTTGGTGTCCAAATCACTGAGGACTTAAAGGTCCCCGAGTCTTCCCTTTACGTCCCCGAGTATTCCCTTTACGTCCCCGAGTCTTCCCTTTACGTCCCCGAGTCTTCCCTTTACGTCCCCGAGTCTTCCCTTTACGTCCCCGAGTCTTCCCTTTACGTCCCCGAGTCTTCCCTTTACGTCCCCGAGTCTTCCCTTTACGTCCCCGAGTCTTCCTTTACGTCCCCGAGTCTTCCCTTTACGTCCCAGAGTCTTCCCTTTACGTCCCCGAGTCTTCCCTTTACGTCCCCAAGTCTTCCCTTTTAAAGACATTGATTTCTCAATGCCAGAAACGCATATAATAGTAACTTAGAGCGCCCAAGAAAACATTTACAAACTCTTAAATCAATTCTTATAAAAGTTGTTCTAAAAGTTGGGTTTGATGTTTTTCTCCAAATCGGTTTGAACTTCAGAGATCATGTGACCAAGCTAACCAGATGTAAACATGTCCAGCTGTTGGTCTGTAGCCGCTGACGCTGTCGTAGGTCGGTCCAGCTGTTGGTCTGTAGCCGCTGACGCTGTCGTAGGTCGGTCCAGCTGTTGGTCTGTAGCCGCTGACGCTGTCGTAGGTCGGTCCAGCATGTTGGTCTGTAGCCGCTGACGCTGTCGTAGGTCGGTCCAGCATGTTGGTCTGTAGCCGCTGACGCTGTCGTAGGTCGGTCCAGCTGTTGGTCTGTAGCCGCTGACGCTGTCGTAGGTCGGTCCAGCATGTTGGTCTGTAGCCGCTGACGCTGTCGTAGGTCGGTCCAGCATGTTGGTCTGTAGCCGCTGACGCTGTCGTAGGTCGGTCCACCATGTCGGTCTGTAGCCGCTGACGCTGTCGTAGGTCGGTCCAGCTGTTGGTCTGTAGCTGCTGACGCTGTCGTAGGTCGGTCCAGCTGTTGGTCTGTAGCCGCTGACGCTGTCGTAGGTCGGTCCAGCTGTTGGTCTGTAGCCGCTGACGCTGTCGTAGGTCGGTCCAGCTGTTGGTCTGTAGCCGCTGTCGTAGGTCGGTCCAGCTGTTAGTCTGTAGCCGCTGACGCTGTCGTAGGTCGGTCCAGCATGTTGGTCTGTAGCCGCTGTCGTAGGTCGGTCCAGCTGTTGGTCTGTAGCCGCTGACGCTGTCGTAGGTCGGTCCAGCTGTTGGTCTGTAGCCGCTGACGCTGTCGTAGGTCGGTCCAGCTGTTGGTCTGTAGCCGCTGACGCTGTCGTAGGTCGGTCCAGCTGTTGGTCTGTAGCCGCTGACGCTGTCGTAGGTCGGTCCAGCATGTTGGTCTGTAGCCGCTGACGCTGTCGTAGGTCGGTCCAGCTGTTGGTCTGTAGCCGCTGACGCTGTCGTAGGTCGGTCCAGCTGTTGGTCTGTAGCCGCTGACGCTGTCGTAGGTCGGTCCAGCCTCTGGGAAAGAGTTGTTTTTAAAAGGTGTTTGTGTTAATTCGGTCGTTCTGTGGCTCTTGGCGGTGGCGGTGGGGGGGGGAGTTTTCCTATACAGCGTTCCCCGAGCGCTGCCTGAACTGAAATGCGACGCTTCGGGGAGCGGATCGCGTTTCGAAGAGAAGCGCCCCGGAGCCCTGGGTTAATTTTGGTCCGTGGGAAGTGCATTTCTGGATCGTAGGATCAATGTGGTCACAGTGGCTTCTTGTTGAAGAGGCAGCAGATAACTAGAGCTTTCTAGAGCTTTTCTAGGGCTTTCTAGAGCTTTTCTAGGGCTTTCTACAGCTTTATAGAGCTTTTCTAGAGCTTTTCTAGGGCTTTCTAGAGCTTTCTAGGGCTTTCTACAGCTTTCTAGAGCTTTCTAGGGCTTTTCTAGGGCTTTCTAGAGCTTTCTACAGCTTTCTAGAGCTTTCTAGGGCTTTCTAGAGCTTTCTACAGCTTTCTAGAGCTTTCTAGAGCTTTCTACAGCTTTCTAGAGCTTTCTAGAGCTTTCTAGGGCTTTCTAGAGCTTTCTACAGCTTTCTACAGCTTTCTAGGGCTTTCTAGAGCTTTCTAGGGCTTTCTAGAGCTTTCTAGGGCTTTCTACAGCTTTCTACAGCTTTCTACAGCTTTCTAGGGCTTTCTAGAGCTTTCTAGGGCTTTCTAGAGCTTTCTAGGGCTTTCTAGGGCTTTCTACAGCTTTCTAGGGCTTTCTACAGCTTTCTAGGGCTTTCTACAGCTTTCTACAGCTTTCTACGGCTTTCTAGGGCTTTCTACAGCTTTCTACAGCTTTCTACAGCTTTCACGGCTCTCACGGCTTTCTACAGCTTTCTAGGGCTTTCTACGGCTTTCTACAGCTTTCTAGGGCTTTCTCTCTTTCTCCATTTCTGAATTGTGGCCATTTTTCTTTCTAGCTGACAAAAAAAAAAAAAACACTATGTGGACAAACTTTTTCAAAATGGTTGGATTTGGCTGTTTTCAGCCACATCCGTTTACTGACAAGTGTATAAAATCTAATCTATCTAATCTAATTATCTATCTATCTATCTATCTATCTATCTATCTATCTATAAACACACTG
>NW_025548157.1:310000-347871 GCF_905237065.1 Salmo salar
CTATATTGGCTTTATATACAGGCACCTGCACAGACATCTCCCAGGTGGATATTAACTAGGACACCTCAGAACCACACTATGACAGATAAAGTAGCCAGGACATCTCACTATGGCAGGTAAAGTAGCCAGGACACCTCACTATGACAGGTAAAGTAGCCAGGACACCTCACTATGACAGGTAAAGTAGCCAGGTCACCTCACTATGACAGGTAAAGTAGCCAGGACACCTCACTATGACAGGTAAAGTAGCCAGGACAGCTCACTACCACACTATGACAGGTAAAGTAGCCAGGACACCTCACTATGACAGGTAAAGTAGCCAGGACACCTCACTATGACAGGTAAAGTAGCCAGGACACCTCACTATGACAGGTAAAGTAGCCAGGACATCACACCTCACTATGACAGGTAAAGTAGCCAGGTCACCTCACTACCACACTATGACAGGTAAAGTAGCCAGGACACCTCACTATGACAAGTAAAGTAGCCAGGACACCTCACTATGACAGGTAAAGTAGCCAGGACACCTCACTATGACAGGTAAAGTAGCCAGGACACCACACTATGACAGGTAAAGTAGCCAGGACACCACACTATGACAGGTAAAGTAGCCAGGTCACCTCACTATGACAGGTAAAGTAGCCAGGACACCTCACTATGACAGGTAAAGTAGCCAGGACACCTCACTATGACAGGTAAAGTAGCCAGGACACCTCACTATGACAGGTAAAGTAGCCAGGACACCACACTATGACAGGTAAAGTAGCCAGGTCATCTCACTATGACAGGTAAAGTAGCCAGGACATCTCACTACCACACTATGACAGGTAAAGTAGCCAGGTCACCTCACTATGACAGGTAAAGTAGCCAGGTCACCTCACTACCACACTATGACAGGTAAAGTAGCCAGGTCACCTCACTATGACAGGTAAAGTAGCCAGGTCACCTCACTATGACAGGTAAAGTAGCCAGGTCACCTCACTATGACAGGTAAAGTAGCCAGGACACCACACTATGACAGGTAAAGTAGCCAGGACACCTCACTATGACAGGTAAAGTAGCCAGGACACCTCACTATGACAGGTAAAGTAGCCAGGTCACCTCACTATGACAGGTAAAGTAGACAGGTAAAGTAGCCAGGTCACCTCACTACCTCACTATGACAGGTAAAGTAGCCAGGTCACCTCACAACCACACTATGACAGGTAAGGTAGCCAGGACACCTCACTATGACAGGTAAAGTAGCCAGGACACCTCACTATGACAGGTAAAGTAGCCAGGTCACCTCACTATGACAGGTAAAGTAGCCACAACACCTCACTATGACAGGTAAAGTAGCCAGGTCACCTCACTACCACACTATGACAGGTAAAGTAGCCAGGACACCTCACTATGACAAGTAAAGTAGCCAGGACACCTCACTATGACAGGTAAAGTAGCCAGGACACCACACTATGACAGGTAAAGTAGCCAGGACATCTCACTACCACACTATGACAGGTAAAGTAGCCAGGACACCTCACTACCACACTATGACAGGTAAAGTAGCCAGGACACCTCACTATGACAGGTAAAGTAGCCAGGACACCTCACTATGACAGGTAAAGTAGCCAGGACACCTCACTATGACAGGTAAAGTAGCCAGGACACCTCACTATGACAGGTAAAGTAGCCAGGACACCACACTATGACAGGTAAAGTAGCCAGGTCATCTCACTATGACAGGTAAAGTAGCCAGGACATCTCACTACCACACTATGACAGGTAAAGTAGCCAGGTCACCTCACTATGACAGGTAAAGTAGCCAGGTCACCTCACTACCACACTATGACAGGTAAAGTAGCCAGGTCACCTCACTATGACAGGTAAAGTAGCCAGGTCACCTCACTATGACAGGTAAAGTAGCCAGGTCACCTCACTATGACAGGTAAAGTAGCCAGGACACCACACTATGACAGGTAAAGTAGCCAGGACACCTCACTATGACAGGTAAAGTAGCCAGGACACCTCACTATGACAGGTAAAGTAGCCAGGTCACCTCACTATGACAGGTAAAGTAGACAGGTAAAGTAGCCAGGTCACCTCACTACCTCACTATGACAGGTAAAGTAGCCAGGTCACCTCACTATGACAGGTAAAGTAGCCAGGACACCTCACTATGACAGGTAAAGTAGCCAGGACACCTCACTATGACAGGTAAAGTAGCCAGGTCACCTCACTATGACAGGTAAAGTAGCCAGGACACCTCACTATGACAGGTAAAGTAGCCAGGACAGCTCACTATGACAGGTAAAGTAGCCAGGTCACCTCACTATGACAGGTAAAGTAGCCAGGTCACCTCACTATGACAGGTAAAGTAGCCAGGTCACCTCACTATGACAGGTAAAGTAGCCAGGACACCACACTATGACAGGTAAAGTAGCCAGGACACCTCACTATGACAGGTAAAGTAGCCAGGACATCTCACTACCACACTATGACAGGTAAAGTAGCCAGGACATCTCACTACCACACTATGACAGGTAAAGTAGCCAGGTCACCTCACTATGACAGGTAAAGTAGCCAGGTCACCTCACTACCACACTATGACAGGTAAAGTAGCCAGGTCACCTCACTATGACAGGTAAAGTAGCCAGGTCACCTCACTATGACAGGTAAAGTAGCCAGGTCACCTCACTATGACAGGTAAAGTAGCCAGGTAAAGTAGCCAGGTCACCTCACTATGACAGGTAAAGTAGCCAGGACACCTCACTATGACAGGTAAAGTAGCCAGGACACCTCACTATGACAGGTAAAGTAGCCAGGACAGCTCACTATGACAGGTAAAGTAGCCAGGTCACCTCACTATGACAGGTAAAGTAGCCAGGTCACCTCACTATGACAGGTAAAGTAGCCAGGTCACCTCACTATGACAGGTAAAGTAGCCAGGACACCACACTATGACAGGTAAAGTAGCCAGGACACCACACTATGACAGGTAAAGTAGCAGAACTCACTACCACACTATGACAGGTAAAGTAGCCAGGTCATCTCACTACCACACTATGACAGGTAAAGTAGCCAGGTCACCTCACTATGACAGGTAAAGTAGCCAGGTCACCTCACTATGACAGGTAAAGTAGCCAGGTCACCTCACTATGACAGGTAAAGTAGCCAGGAGACAGGTAAAGTAGCCAGGTCACCTCACTTCGGTAAAGTAGCCAGGACACCTCACTATGACAGGTAAAGTAGCCAGGTCACCTCACTATGACAGGTAAAGTAGCCAGGACACCCTACCACACTATGACAGGTAAAGTAGCCAGGACAGCTCTACACTATGACAGGTAAAGTAGCCAGGTCACCTCACTATGACAGGTAAAGTAGCCAGGTCACCTCACTATGACAGGTAAAGTAGCCAGGACACCTCACTATGACAGGTAAAGTAGCCAGGTCACCTCACTATGACAGGTAAAGTAGCCAGGACATCTATACCACACTATGACAGGTAAAGTAGCCAGGACATCTCACTACCACACTATGACAGGTAAAGTAGCCAGGTCACCTCACTATGACAGGTAAAGTAGCTAGGTCACCTACACACTATGACAGGTAAAGTAGCCAGGTCACCTCACTATGACAGGTAAAGTAGCCAGGTAAAGTAGCCAGGTCACCTCACTATGACAGGTAAAGTAGCCAGGTCACCTCACTATGACAGGTAAAGTAGCCAGGACACCTCACTATGACAGGTAAAGTAGCCAGGACAGCTCACTATGACAGGTAAAGTAGCCAGGTCACCTCACTATGACAGGTAAAGTAGCCAGGTCACCTCACTATGACAGGTAAAGTAGCCAGGTCACCTCACTATGACAGGTAAAGTAGCCAGGACACCACACTATGACAGGTAAAGTAGCCAGGACACCACACTATGACAGGTAAAGTAGCCAGGACATCTCACTACCACACTATGACAGGTAAAGTAGCCAGGACATCTCACTACCACACTATGACAGGTAAAGTAGCCAGGTCACCTCACTATGACAGGTAAAGTAGCTAGGTCACCTCACTACCACACTATGACAGGTAAAGTAGCCAGGTCACCTCACTATGACAGGTAAAGTAGCCAGGTCACCTCACTATGACAGGTAAAGTAGCCAGGTAAAGTAGCCAGGACACCTCACAACCACACAGTGTGTGTAGTGATCTAGTATTTACGGCGCATTCGGAAAGTATTCAGACCCCTTGACTTTTTCCACATTCTGTTAACGTTACAGCCTTATTCTAAAATGGATTTAAAAATAAATAAATATATTCCTCTTCAATATACACCCGATACTCCATAATGACAAAGTGAAAACAGGTTTTTATAATTGTTTACAAATATATAATTAAAAACAGAAATACCTTATTTACATAAGTATTCAGGACCCCTTTTTTTGCTGTGAGACTTGAAATTGAGCTCCGACGCTTCCTGTTTCCATTGATCATCCTTGAGATGTTTGTGCACGTCAGAGCAAACACCAAGCCGTGAGGTCAAACTGTTTGTCCCGAGACGGGGATTGTGTTCGAGGCACAGATCTGGGATTTAGAAGGGTAGCAAACAACAACAAAAAAATTTCCGCAGCATTGAAGGTCCCCAAGGACACAGTGGCGCAGCGGTCTAAGGCACTGCATCTCAGTGCTAGAGGCGTCACTACAGACCCTGGTTTGATTCCAGGCTGTATCACAAACCAGCTGTGATTGGGAGTGTAAATAGGGCGACGCACAATTTGGACCAGCATCGTCCGGGTTTGGCCGTCATTGTAAATAAGAATTTGTTCTTAACCGACTTGCCTAGTTAAACAAAGGTTTAATTAAACCTAAATGGAAAAGGTTTGGAAGCGCCAAGATTCTTCCTAGAGCTGGCCGCCAAGGACAAACTGAGCAATCAGGGGGAGAAGGGCCTTGGTCAGGGAGGTGACCGATGAGCCGATGGTCACTCTGACAGAGCTCCGGAGTTCCTCTGTGGAGATGGGAGAACCTTCCAGAAGGACAACCATCTCTGCAGCACTCCACCAATCAAGCCTTTATGGTAGAGTGGCCAGAAGCATGGTGGTGGCAGCATCATGCTGTGGGGATGTTTTTCAGAAGCAGGGACTGGGAGACTAGTCAGGGTAGAGGGAAAGATGAACGGAGCAAAGTGCAGAGAGGTCCTTGATGAAAACCTGCTCCAGAGCACTCGGGACCTCAGACTGGGGCGAAGGTTCACCTTCCAACAGGACAAGACCCTAAGCACACAGCCAAGACAACGCAGGAGTGGCTTCGGGACAAGTCTCTGAATGTCCTTGAGTGGCCCAGCCAGAGCCCGGACTTGAACCCGATTCAAACATCTCTGGAGAGACCTGAAAATAGCTGTGCAGCGACGCTCCCCATCCAACCTGGCAGAGCTTGAGAGGATCTGCAGAGAAGAATGGGAGAAACTCCCCAAATACAGGTGTGCCAAGCTTGTAGCGTCATACCCAAGTAGATTCAAGACTGTAATCGCTGCCAAAGATGCTTCAACAAAGTACTGAGTTAACGGTCTGAATATTTATGTAAATGTGATGTTTCTGTTTGCAAAATATTCCAAAAACCAGTTTTTGCTTTGTCATTATGGGGTATTGTGATGTCATTATGGGGTATTGTGATGTCATTATGGGGTATTGTGATGTCATTATGGGGTATTGTGATGTCATTATGGGGTATTGTGATGTCATTATGGGGTATTGTGTGTAAATTGATAAGGGGAAAAAAATATTGAATCCATTTTTAGAATGATGCTGTAACGTAACAAAATGTGGAAAAAGCCAAGATGGTCTCAATACTTTCTGAATGCACTGTATGTGTTTCTCTAGGTGTGGCCGTGGCCCTGAAGCAGGCTCTAAACCCCAGAGGTTAAGGGTTAATGTGTGTTAATGTTTCTCCAGGTGTGGCCGTGGCCCTGAAGCAGGCTCTGACCCCAGAGGTTAAGGGTTAATGTGTGTTAATGTTTCTCCAGGTGTGGCGGTAGCCCTGGAGCAGGCTCTAACCCCAGAGGTTAAGGGTTAATGTGTGTTAATGTGTGTGAATGTTTCTCCAGGTGTGGCAGTGGCCCTGAAGCAGGCTCTAACCCCAGAGGTTAAGGGTTAATGTGTGTTAATGTTTCTCTAGGTGTGGCGGTAGCCCTGAAGCAGGCTCTAAACCCCAGAGGTTAAGGGTTAATGTGTGTGTGTTAATGTTTCTCCAGGTGTGGCGGTGGCCCTGAAGCAGGCTCTAAACCCCAGAGGTTAAGGGTTAATGTGTGTTAATGTTTCTCCAGGTGTGGCGGTGGCCCTGGAGCAGGCTCTAACCCCAGAGGTTAAGGGTTAATGTGTGTTAATGTTTCTCCAGGTGTGGCGGTAGCCCTGAAGCAGGCTCTGACCCCAGAGGTTAAGGGTTAATGTGTGTTAATGTTTCTCCAGGTGTGGCGGTGGCCCTGAAGCAGGCTCTAAACCCCAGAGGTTAAGGGTTAATGTGTGTTAATGTTTCTCCAGGTGTGGCGGTGGCCCTGAAGCAGGCTCTAACCCCAGAGGTTAAGGGTTAATGTGTGTTAATGTTTCTCCAGGTGTGGCGGTGGCCCTGAAGCAGGCTCTAAACCCCAGAGGTTAAGGGTTAATGTGTGTTAATGTGTGTGAATGTTTCTCCAGGTGTGGCGGTGGCCCTGAAGCAGGCTCTAACCCCAGAGGTTAAGGGTTAATGTGTGTTAATGTTCCTCCAGGTGTGGCGGTGGCCCTGAAGCAGGCTCTAACCCCAGAGGTTAAGGGTTAATGTGTGTTAATGTTTCTCCAGGTGTGGCGGTGGCCCTGAAGCAGGCTCTAACCCCAGAGGTTAAGGGTTAATGTGTGTTAATGTTTCTCCAGGTGTGGCGGTAGCCCTGAAGCAGGCTCTAACCCCAGAGGTTAAGGGTTAATGTGTGTTAATGTGTGTGAATGTTTCTCCAGGTGTGGCGGTGGCCCTGAAGCAGGCTCTAAACCCCAGAGGTTAAGGGTTAATGTGTGTTAATGTGTGTGAATGTTTCTCTAGGTGTGGCGGTAGCCCTGAAGCAGGCTCTAAACCCCAGAGGTTAAGGGTTAATGTGTGTTAATGTGTGTGAATGTTTCTCCAGGTGTGGCGGTAGCCCTGAAGCAGGCTCTAACCCCCAGAGGTTAAGGGTTAATGTGTGTTAATGTTTCTCCAGGTGTGGCGGTGGCCCTGAAGCAGGCTCTAACCCCAGAGGTTAAGGGTTAATGTGTGTTAATGTTTCTCCAGGTGTGGCGGTGGCCCTGAAGCAGGCTCTAAACCCCAGAGGTTAAGGGTTAATGTGTGTTAATGTTTCTCCAGGTGTGGCCGTGGCCCTGAAGCAGGCTCTAACCCCAGAGGTTAAGGGTTAATGTGTGTTAATGTTTCTCCAGGTGTGGCGGTGGCCCTGAAGCAGGCTCTAACCCCCAGTGGTTAAGGGTTAATGTGTGTTAATGTTTCTCCAGGTGTGGCGGTGGCCCTGAAGCAGGCTCTAACCCCCAGAGGTTAAGGGTTAATGTGTGTTAATGTTTCTCCAGGTGTGGCGGTGTCCCTGAAGCAGGCTCTAAACCCCAGAGGTTAAGGGTTAATGTGTGTGAATGTTTCTCCAGGTGTGGCGGTAGCCCTGAAGCAGGCTCTAAACCCCAGAGGTTAAGGGTTAATGTGTGTTAATGTTTCTCCAGGTGTGGCGGTGGCCCTGAAGCAGGCTCTAAACCCCAGAGGTTAAGGGTTAATGTGTGTTAATGTTTCTCCAGGTGTGGCGGTGGCCCTGAAGCAGGCTCTAACCCCAGAGGTTAAGGGTTAATGTGTGTTAATGTGTGTTAATGTTTTTCCAGGTGTGGCGGTAGCCCTGAAGCAGGCTCTAAACCCCAGAGGTTAAGGGTTAATGTGTGTTAATGTGTGTTAATGTTTCTCCAGGTGTGGCGGTGGCCCTGAAGCAGGCTCTAAACCCCAGAGTTTAAGGGTTAATGTGTGTGAATGTTTCTCCAGGTGTGGCGGTAGCCCTGAAGCAGGCTCTAACCCCAGAGTTTAAGGGTTAATGTGTGTTAATGTTTCTCCAGGTGTGGCCGTGGCCCTGAAGCAGGCTCTAACCCCAGAGGTTAAGGGTTAATGTGTGTTAATGTTTCTCCAGGTGTGGCGGTGGCCCTGAAGCAGGCTCTAAACCCCAGAGGTTAAGGGTTAATGTGTGTTAATGTTTCTCCAGGTGTGGCGGTGGCCCTGAAGCAGGCTCTAAACCCCAGAGGTTAAGGGTGGTTAATGTGTGTTAATGTTTCTCTAGGTGTGGCGGTGGCCCTGAAGCAGGCTCTAAACCCCAGAGGTTAAGGGTTAATGTGTGTTAATGTTTCTCCAGGTGTGGCGGTGGCCCTGAAGCAGGCTCTAAACCCCAGAGGTTAAGGGTTAATGTGTGTGAATGTTTCTCCAGGTGTGGCGGTAGCCCTGAAGCAGGCTCTAAACCCCAGAGGTTAAGGGTTAATGTGTGTTAATGTTTCTCCAGGTGTGGCGGTAGCCCTGAAGCAGGCTCTAACCCCAGAGGTTAAGGGTTAATGTGTGTTAATGTTTCTCCAGGTGTGGCGGTAGCCCTGAAGCAGGCTCTAACCCCAGAGTTTAAGGCATATCAGTACCAGGTGCTCTCTAACTGCAGAGCTATGGCCAACGCCCTCATCGACCTCGGGTACAAGATCGTCACCGGTGAGACAATAACGTCATGGTTGTGGTTAACAGACTAACACCTGTGTTGGACAGGCTGTAAGCCAAGGTTTCCCGAACTGGGTCCAGGGGACCCCAAGGGGTGAATATTTGGGGGGGGGGTTTGCCCTAGGACGTGTGTAGTGCTAGTTCTGGAAACGCTGCTGTTAGGAATGGCCTCAGTTATTCCTTATCCCAACAGATGTTACTATTACAATAGTTGAGGACCTCCCGAGTGGCGCAAGGCGCTGCATCGCAGTGCTAACTGTGCCACTAGAGATTCTGGGTTCGAGTCCAGGCTCTGTCGCAGCCGGCCGCGACCGGGAGACCCATGGGGCGGCGAACAATTTGGCCCAGCGTCGTCCGGGTTAGGAAGAGGGTTTGGCCGGCAGGGATGTCCTTGTCCCATCGCGCTCTAGCGACTCCTGTGGCGGGCCGGGCGCAGTGCACGCTGACACGGTCGCAAGGTGTACGGTGTTTCCTCCGACACATTGGCGCGGCTGGTTTCCCGGGTTGGATGGGCATTGTGTCAAGAAGCAGTGCGGCTGGGTTGGGTTTCTGAGGACGCATGGCTCTCGACCTTCGCCTCTCCCGAGTCCATACGGGAGTTGCAGCGATGAGACAAGACTGTATCTACCAATTTGGATACCAACGAAATTGGGGAGAAAAAAGGGGTAAAGAAAATACAGATAAAGTAAATATTACAATACTTGTTGTTAACCCTGTGTGTTAACTAGGAATGGGCACGGTTATTCAATATCACAATGGACGTTAATATTAAAATACTTGAGTATTCATTTTTGCACAAAAAAACAATTTATAGGCCTATTTTTAACATTGACATTTTATTTATTTTTATATAAAATTGATAAAACAAACTTTTTTAATGTAGTTTTTTTATGACGTGCGCCCCATTAAAAAATACCTGTAGCCTTCACGTGTGTAGCTTGTTGTTCATGTTGGCCAATCAAAGCTGCAAAAATATACCAAAATGAAGCATTATCTGATGAAATAACTTTAGAAAAGGGGGCACGAGACAGGGATGTCCCCTGTCGCCCTTCCTGTTTGCCAGTGGTAATTGAACTGCTAAGATATGGGACCCGAAACGTTAACGGGTATCAAAATTGGCAAACCATGAACAAAAAACTCAATTTATTTACCGACGATCTACTGATACACCTTTACTAATAATTAAAAACTCAATGCCCCTCACCCCCAACCCCCCTTTTTTTTGTTAAAAATTATTTTCAGAATAATCCAACATTTTAGGATATCAAATTTACATGGAAATAGAAGAAGAATACCTCATGATATACAACTTTTAAAAACATATGAAATACTGAGGAGGCTTAATAAGTGACAACAAACATATATAATGATAACTTTATCCCATTACTCAACAACATGTAATCAGATCTAAATGAATTATATTAATTCACATGCATTACATAATACAGCTATGTACATACAGATACAATTAACCACTTCAGAATGGCTCCCAAAGTGTTTTTTTTTTATAAATACCAATTACCCCGCCAAAAGACATTTCTTTAAAAAGTATAGTCGTGCCATAATGACTTCATATGGGCAGATAAACTCATAGAATAAATGGGAACCGTTTAAATCTGAGGGGGGGTGTTTTAAGCTTCCTAGATCTGAGGGGGGGGGTTTAAGCTTCCTAAATCTGAGGGGGTTTTAAGCTTCCTAGATCTGAGGGGTGTTTTAAGCTTCCTAGATCTGAGGGGGGGTTTAAGCTTCCTAAATCTGAGGGGGGTTTTAAGCTTCCTAAATCTGAGGGGGGGGTTTAAGCTTCCTAGATTTAAGGGGGGTTTAAGCTTCCTAAATCTGAGGGGAGGGGGGGTTTAAGCTTCCTAGATCTGAGGGGGGGGTTTAAGCTTCCTAAATCTAAGGGGGGGGGATTTAAGCTTCCTAAATCTGAGGGGGGGGTTTAAGCTTCCTAAATCTGAGGGGGGGGGTTTAAGCTTCCTAAATCTGAGGGGAGGGGGGGGTTTTAAGCTTCCTAAATCTGAGGGGGGGGTTTAAAGCTTCCTAAATCTGAGGGGGGGTTTAAGCTTCCTAAATCTGAGGGGGGGTTTAAGCTTCCTAAATCTGAGGGGAGGGGGGTTTAAGCTTCCTAAATCTGAGGGGGGGGTTTTAAGCTTCCTAAATCTGAGGGGGTTTTAAGATACCCCTCTCTCCTCGCTATGAAAGATGTGAGTGTTTCTTCTCGGAAGTACGGTAA
The DNA here is from genome assembly GCF_905237065.1 of Salmo salar. NCBI lineage: Eukaryota > Metazoa > Chordata > Actinopteri > Salmoniformes > Salmonidae > Salmo > Salmo salar. The sequence goes on from NW_025548157.1 coordinate 320,937, forward strand.
CTAATCAGTCTCTCACCGTTCCAAAAAATACTGAATCTTAAGATGTCGATATCCCGGGCGAGAATTGAATCTTGACACTCAGAAATGGGAGTCGACGTGCAAGGAGCCGAGGAATCGATTGTTTTGGAGTAGACTCTTCACAACTACGTCATCGTTGTTAAACAGTTGGACAAATGGCGACAGCAGCAAAGTCCTGTATGGTAACACTTTGAGATGTTAAATGAGAAGGAGATGCCAACATTACGAGGTGGAATTTAGGTACAGTAACGGTAGTACAGGTGCCAATGCTTCACCGTGACGCCCAAACGCACCGCGACGCCCAAACGCACCGCGACGCCCAAACGCACCGCGACGCCCAAACGCACCGCGACGCCCAAACGCACCGCGATACCCAAACCACTGCTGGCAGAATTTAGGTACAGTAACGGTAGTACAGGTGCCAATGCTGTTGTTTTTAAACATTAAGAAAAATGGTCAATTTGTCACATCCCTGGTTGCTATATGGTTGTGTTTATGTTGTGGTATGGTTGTGTTAATGTTGTGGTGTGGTTGTGTTTATGTTGTGGTATGGTTGTGTTAATGTTGTTGTGTTAATGTTGTGGTATGGTTGTGTTAATGTTGTGGTATGGTTGTGTTAATGTTGTGGTATGGTTGTGTTAATGTTGTGGTATGGTTGTGTTAATGTTGTGGTGATGTTGTGGTATGGTTGTGTTAATGTTGTGGTATGGTTGTGTTAATGTTGTGGTATGGTTGTGTTAATGTTGTGGTATGGTTGTGTTAATGTTGTGGTGTGGTTGTGTTAATGTTGTGGTATGGTTGTGTTAATGTTGTGGTATGGTTGTGTTTATGTTGTCCAGGGGGTTCTGATAACCATCTGATCTTACTGGACCTGAGGCCCAGCGGGACGGACGGAGGACGAGCTGAGAAGGTTCTAGAAGCTGCTGCCATCGCCTGCAACAAGAACACCTGCCCAGGTAAGTAACAGACACTGTCCTCTGTAGGTGATGAGTGCTCTGTATCCCAGTGGTCTATATGTGTGTGTGTAGGAACTGACCCTGTGTGTGTGTGTGTGTGTGTGTGTGTAGGTGATGAGAGTGCTCTGTGTCCCAGTGGTCTATATGTGTGTGTGTGGGAACTGACCCTGTGTGTGTGTGTGTGTGTGTGTGTGTAGGTGATGAGAGTGCTCTGTGTCCCAGTGGTCTATATGTGTGTGTGTAGGAACTGACCCGGTGTGTGTGTGTGTGTGTGTGTGTGTGTGTGTGTGTGTGTGTGTGTAGGTGATGAGAGTGCTCTGTGTCCCAGTGGTCTATATGTGTGTGTGTGGGAACTGACCCTGTGTGTGTGTGTGTGTGTGTGTGTGTGTGTGTGTGTGTGTGTGTGTGTGTGTAGGAACTGACCCTGTGTGTGTGTGTGTGTGTGTGTGTGTGTGTGTGTGTGTGTGTGTGTGTGTGTGTGTGTGTAGGTGATAAGAGTGCATTGCGTCCCAGCGGTCTGAGGTTCGGCTCTCCTGCTCTGACCTCCAGGGGAATGGTTGAGGAAGACTTCAGGAAGGTCGCAGAGTTCATCCACAGAGGTGACCTTTAACCCCTGACCTCTGTGTCTATAGTCATAGTACTGACCCTAGATGTCCAGCTAGCAGACCAAGGCCCCTCTAATCCCTGACCTCTAACCCCTGACCTTTAACCCCTGACCTCTGTGTCTATAGACATAGTACTGATCCTAGATGTCCAGCTAGCAGACAACCCCTGACCTTTAACCCCTGACCTCTGTGTCTATAGACATAGTGCTGACCCTAGATGTCCAGCTAGCAGACCAAGGCCCCTTTAACCCCTGACCTCTAACCCCTGACCTCTGTGTCTATAGACATAGTACTGACCCTAGATGTCCAGCTAGCAGACCAAGGCCACCTCTAACCCCTGACCTTTAACCCCCGACCTCTGTGTCTATAGACATAGTACTGATCCTAGATGTCCAGCTAGCAGACCAAGGCCCCTCTAACCCCTGACCTTTAACCCCCGACCTCTGTGTCTATAGACATAGTGATGACCCTAGATGTCCAGCTAGCAGCCCAAGGCCACCTCTAACCCCTGACCTCTGTGTCTATAGACATAGTGCTGACCCTAGATGTCCAGCTAGCAGCCCAAGGCCACCTCTAACCCCTGACCTCTCAACCCCTCGTTCTCCCTACAGGTTATCCAGATTACCCCTGGACGTCCAGGCCTCTCTGCAGCCCAAGGCCACCTCTAACCCCTGACCTCTCAACCCCTCGTTCTCCCTACAGGTATCCAGATTACCTCTCTGCAGCCCAAGGCCACCTCTAACCCCTGACCTCTCAACCCCTCGTTCTCCCTACAGGTATCCAGATTGACGTCCAGGCCTCTCTGCAGCCCAAGGCCACCTCTAACCCCTGACCTCTCAACCCCTCGTTCTCCCTACAGGTTATCCAGATTACCCTGGACGTCCAGGCCTCTCTGCAGCCCAAGGCCACCTCTAACCCCTGACCTCTCAACCCCTCGTTCTCCCTACAGGTTATCCAGATTACCCTGGACGTCCAGGCCTCTCTGCAGCCCAAGGCCACCTCTAACCCCTGACCTCTCAACCCCTCGTTCTCCCTACAGGTTATCCAGATTACCCTGGACGTCCAGGCCTCTCTGCAGCCCAAGGCCACCTCTAACCCCTGACCTCTCAACCCCTCGTTCTCCCTACAGGTTATCCAGATTACCCTGGACGTCCAGGCCTCTCTGCAGCCCAAGGTCACCTCTAACCCCTGACCTCTCAACCCCTCGTTCTCCCTACAGGTATCCAGATTACGTCCAGGCCTCTCTGCAGCCCAAGGCCACCTCTAACCCCTGACCTCTCAACCCCTCGTTCTCCCTACAGGTTATCCAGATTACCCTGGACGTCCAGGCCTCTCTGCAGCCCAAGGCCACCTCTAACCCCTGACCTCTCAACCCCTCGTTCTCCCTACAGGTATCCAGATTACCCTGGACGTCCAGGCCTCTCTGCAGCCCAAGGCCACCTCTAACCCCTGACCTCTCAACCCCTCGTTCTCCCTACAGGTTATCCAGATTACCCTGTACGTCCAGGCCTCTCTGCAGCCCAAGGCCACCTCTAACCCCTGACCTCTCAACCCCTCGTTCTCCCTACAGGTATCCAGATAACCCTGGACGTCCAGGCCTCTCTGCAGCCCAAGGTCACCCTGAAGGAGTTTAAGGAGGCCCTTGCAGGGGAGGCGAAGCACCAGGAACGGGTAGCAGAGCTGAGGGGCGAGGTGGAAGCTTTCGGGGAGGTTCCCCATGCCTGGTCTGGAGGAACTTTAGAAGACCGGGGTCCGATGGTTCTCACTGCTGGATTGCCTTTTTCCCCCTCTGCTGTTGCACCCTGTTGAATAAACTTCCCATCTCCTTTTCTCAACGTTTTGTAGGGAAGAACAAAAAAAAAAACCCAACTCAAACTATTCTGCTTTTTTTTTTTCCGTGAGTCCACTGTTGTTACAATCCCAGAATGTGTCGCAGGTCGGCTTGTCAAGATGAAGGAAATTCAAGAAGAGATGTCAATCTACCACATCATCATCCTTTATCTTGAAAACTTGACCGCTGACCTGCAAAACTGACTTCTCTGCCTTAACGGTTTGACTGACCGGTTTGTCCTCTGCCTTAACGGTTTGACTGACTGTTTCCCTTCTCTGTCTTAACGGTTTGACTGACCGGTTTGTCCTCTGCCTTAACGGTTTGACTGACTGTTTCCCTTCTCTGCCTTAACGGTTTGACTGACCGGTTTGTCCTCTGCCTTAACGGTTTGACTGACCGGTTTGTCCTCTGCCTTAACGGTTTGACTGACCGGTTTGTCCTCTGCCTTAACGGTTTGACTGACCGGTTTGTCCTCTGCCTTAACGGTTTGACTGACTGTTTCCCTTCTCTGTCTTAACGGTTTGACTGACCGGTTTGTCCTCTGCCTTAACGGTTTGACTGACCGGTTTGTCCTCTGCCTTAACGGTTTGACTGACCGGGTTGTCCTCTGCCTTAACGGTTTGACTGACCGGTTTGTCCTCTGCCTTAACGGTTTGACTGACCGGTTTGTCCTCTGCCTTAACGGTTTGACTGACCGGTTTGTCCTCTGCCTTAACGGTTTGATGTAACGAAACCCAAGACAAATAAAACTCTAATATGTGGAACACACCTCAGTCTCTACTGTCTCTCTTGTTTTTCAGAAGATGAACGACACTGTAGACGGCATGTGTGAATCAATGGGTGTGATTTAGAGGATGCATTGTGGGTAAATATAGAGCCCGTCGGCCATTAGGATTTGGTTCCAGATATACACATTTGAAAGAGAAAGATACCTAGTCAGTTACACAGCCGTTTAGAGGAACCGGCTGCGTTTTATCCGACCGTTTAGAGGAACCGCCGCGTTTTATCCGACCGTTTAGAGGAACCGGCTGCGTTTTATCCGACCGTTTAGAGGAACCGGCTGCGTTTTATCCGACCGTTTAGAGGAACCGGCTGCGTTTTATCCGACCGGAGAGGAACCGGCTGTGTTTTATCCGACCGTTTAGAGGGACCGGCTGTGTTTTATCCGACCGTTTAGAGAGACCGGCTGCGTTTTATTCGACCGTTTAGAGGAACCGGCTGCGTTTTATCCGACCGGAGAGGAACCGCTGCGTTTTATCCGACCGGAGAGGAACCGGCTGCGTTTTATCCGACCGGAGAGGAACCGGCTGCGTTTTATCCGACCGGAGAGGAACCGGCTGCGTTTTATCCGACCGGAGAGGAACCGGCTGCATTTTATCCGACCGTTTAGAGGAACCGCCGCGTTTTATCCGACCGGAGAGGAACCGCCGCGTTTTATCCGACCGTTTAGAGGAACCGGCTGCGTTTTATCCGACCGTTTAGAGGAACCGCTGCGTTTTATCCGACCGTTTAGAGGAACCGGCTGCGTTTTATCCGACCGTTTAGAGGAACCGGCTGCGTTTTATCCGACCGGAGAGGAACCGGCTGCGTTTTATCCGACCGGAGAGGAACCGGCTGCATTTTATCCGACCGTTTAGAGGAACCGCTGCGTTTTATCCGACCGTTTAGAGGAACGGCTGCGTTTTATCCGACCGGAGAGGAACCGGCTGCGTTTTATCCGACCGTTTAGAGGAACCGGCTGCGTTTTATCCGACCGTTTAGAGGAACCGGCTGCGTTTTATCCGACCGTTTAGAGGAACCGGCTGCGTTTTATCCGACCGTTTAGAGGAACCGGCTGCGTTTTATCCGACCGGAGAGGAACCGGCTGCGTTTTATCCGACCGGAGAGGAACCGCTGCGTTTTATCCGACCGTTTAGAGGAACCGGCTGCGTTTTATCCGACCGTTTAGAGGAACCGGCCGCGTTTTATCCGACCGTTTAGAGGAACCGGCCGCGTTTTTATCCGACCGTTTAGAGGAACCGGCCGCGTTTTATCCGACCGTTTAGAGGAACCGGCTGCGTTTTATCCGACCGGAGAGGAACCGCTGCGTTTTATCCGACCGTTTAGAGGAACCGGCTGCGTTTTATCCGACCGGAGAGGAACCGGCTGCGTTTTATCCGACCGTTTAGAGGAACCGGCTGCCTTTTATCCGACCGTTTAGAGGAACCGGCTGCGTTTTATCCGACCGTTTAGAGGAACCGGCTGCGTTTTCCGACCGTTTAGAGGAACCGGCTGCGTTTTATCCGACCGTTTAGAGGAACCGGCTGCGTTTTATCCGACCGTTTAGAGGAACCGGCTGCGTTTTATCCGACCGTTTAGAGGAACCGGCTGCGTTTTATCCGACCGGAGAGGAACCGGCTGCGTTTTATCTTTAATACTGATCATCATCGTCCAGGTTGGAACCATCTCAGTAACAACACCCAACCACTTTACAAATCGACAGAAACATTCAATAATTTAATGTCATTATAATAACAATACATCAGCATCATAAATGGTATGAACCAGACAGACATTCAGCTCTGTTTAACACTGGTCCTAGATCAGTTATATATATATATATATATATATCACCTCTCTAATGGTGACCTGTTCAACACTGGTCCTAGATCAGTTATATATATATATATATATATCACCTCTCTAATGGTGACCCGTTAGGACTGATCCTAGATCAGTCATATATATATATATATCACCTCTCTAATGGTGACCTGTTAGGACTGGTCCTAGATCAGTTATATATATATATATATCACCTCTCTAATGGTGACCTGTTCAACACTGGTCCTAGATCAGTTATATATATATATCACCTCTCTAATGGTGACCTGTTAGGACTGGAGGGAGGAAACTGATCCTAGATCAGTTATTAACATTTACATTTTAGTCATTTTAGCAGACGCTCTTATCCAGAGCGACTTACAGTAGTGAATGCATACATTTCAGACATTTCCCCCCCCCGTATTGGTCCCCCGTGGGAATCGAACCCACAACCCTGGCGTTGCAAACACCCATGCTCTACCAACTGAGCCACACGGGACCCATATATATATATATATCTCTCACCCCTCGTTAGGACTGGAGGGAGGAAGCTGTTCCTAGATTCAAATCCGATCTCCTCTTTTCGGCTGTGCACCTTATTAAAAGGTAAAGTTTCCACGTTAACAGTAGGCTCAATCCTAAATTACCTTTTTGGTTTTTTTAAAGGTGAACTATAACCCGGATCTTCTGCGGATCAGATTGAATCTAGCCAAGGGCTATTTCTTTCTGGTCCTGGAGGGACGAAACACTACTGGTTCTCATCCTCTACCTGTAATCCGAGACTCGTTCAGACCCGAGACTCATTCAGACCTGGGGACAACAGGTTGAGACTCATTCAGACCTGAGACTCATTCAGACCTGGGGACATCAGGTAGAGAGACTCATTCAGACCTGGGGACATCAGGTAGAGAGACTCATTCAGACCTGGGACTCATTCAGACCTGGGGACATCAGGTAGAGAGACTCATTCAGACCTGGGACTCATTCAGACCTGGGGACATCAGGTAGAGAGACTCATTCAGACCTGGGGACATCAGGTAGAGAGACTCATTCAGACCTGGGGACATCAGGTAGAGAGACTCATTCAGACCTGGGGACATCAGGTAGAGAGACTCGTTCAGACCTGGGGACATCAGGTAGAGAGACTCATTCAGACCTGGGGACATCAGGTTGAGACTCATTCAGACCTGGGGACATCAGGTAGAGAGACTCATTCAGACCTGGGGACATCAGGTAGAGAGACTCATTCAGACCTGGGGACATCAGGTAGAGAGACTAATTCAGACCTGGGGACATCAGGTAGAGAGACTCATTCAGACCTGGGGACATCAGGTAGAGAGACTCATTCAGACCTGGGACTAATTCAGACCTGGGGACATCAGGTAGAGAGACTCATTCAGACCTGGGGACATCAGGTAGAGAGACTCATTCAGACCTGGGGACATCAGGTAGAGAGACTCATTCAGACCTGGGGACATCAGGTAGAGAGACTCATTCAGACCTGGGGACATCAGGTAGAGAGACTCATTCAGACCTGGGGACATCAGGTAGAGAGACTCATTCAGACCTGGGGACATCAGGTAGAGAGACTCATTCAGACCTGGGGACATCAGGTAGAGAGACTCATTCAGACCTGAGACTCATTCAGACCTGGGGACATCAGGTAGAGAGACTCATTCAGACCTGGGGACATCAGGTAGAGAGACTCATTCAGACCTGGGGACATCAGGTAGAGAGACTCATTCAGACCTGGGGACATCAGGTAGAGAGACTCATTCAGACCTGGGGACATCAGGTAGAGAGACTCATTCAGACCTGGGGACATCAGGTAGAGAGACTCATTCAGACCTGGGGACATCAGGTAGAGAGACTCATTCAGACCTGGGGACATCAGGTAGAGAGACTCATTCAGACCTGGGGACATCAGGTAGAGAGACTCATTCAGACCTGGGGACATCAGGTAGAGAGACTCATTCAGACCTGGGACTAATTCAGACCTGGGGACATCAGGTAGAGAGACTCATTCAGACCTGGGGACATCAGGTAGAGAGACTCATTCAGACCTGGGGACATCAGGTAGAGAGACTCATTCAGACCTGGGGACATCAGGTAGGAAGAGAAAGCAGAAATGTTTTGGCCCTCAGGACCTGAATAATACTTTGACATTGAAACACAACAGCTATACATAACTAGGTGAAAGCAGACCTGACGCAACACACACACACACACAATAAGCACACGCACACACACACACACACACACACACACACACACAATAAGCACACTGTGGTAAGACTGTTTTGGGTTGCATTTTGTCTGCATTTAGCCAATCTGTAACAATCAGAAGAATAAAATACACATCCAAACATCTTGACCTTTCAACAAACAGCAAGATGGAAATGAACCTTGTGAAGGAAACAGCAACATAAAGTGTTTTAATAGGAGGTAACTGGCAGAATAAAGGAAACTCCAGGTCCTCCACCAACCACCAGGTAACTGCCAGAATAAAGGAAACTCCAACATAGTGTTTTAATAGGTCGGGTCGTCCACCAGGTAACTGGCAGAATAAAGGAAACTCCAGGTCCACCAACCACCAGGTAACTGGCAGAATAAAGGAAACTCCAACAGTGTTTTAATAGGAGGTCGGGTCGTCCACCAGGTAACTGGCAGAATAAAGGAAACTCCAACAGTGTTTTAATAGGACGTCGGGTCGTCCACCAGGTAACTGGCAGAATAAAGGAAACTCCAGGTCCTCCACCAACCACCAGGTAACTGGCAGAATAAAGGAAACACCAACAGTGTTTTAATAGGAGGTCGGGTCGTCCACCAGGTAACTGGCAGAATAAAGGAAACTCCAGGTCCACCAACCACCAGGTAACTGGCAGAATAAAGGAAACTCCAACATAGTGTTTTAATAGGAGGTCGGGTCGTCCACCAGGTAACTGGCAGAATAAAGGAAACTCCAACATAGTGTTTTAATAGGAGGTCGGGTCGTCCACCAGGTAACTGGCAGAATAAAGGAAACTCCAACAGTGTTTTAATAAGAGGTCGGGTCGTCCACCAGGTAACTGGCAGAATAAAGGAAACTCCAACAGTGTTTTAATAGGAGGTCGGGTCGTCCACCAGGTAACTGGCAGAATAAAGGAAACTCCAGGTCCTCCACCAACCACCAGGTAACTGGGAGAATAAAGGAAACTCCAACAGTGTTTTAATAGGACGTCGGGTCCTCCACCAACCAGAACAGCTTTAATACACCTTGACATCGATTCTACAAGTGTCTGGGAAGTCTATCGGAGGGATGAGACGCCATTCTTCCACGAGGAAATTCCATCATTTGGTGTTTTGTTGATGGTATTGAAGCCACCTTGCAGCCATTTTGGCTCTCCTTAATGATGTGTATAAACCCTGGATGGCTGACAGGGGGGTGCTGTATTGAAGCCACCGTGCAGCCATTTTGGCTCTCCTTAATGATGTGTATAAACCCTGGATGGCTGACAGGGGGGGGGCTGTATTGCAGCCATTTTGGCTCTCCTTAATGATGTGTATAAACCCTGGATGGCTGACAGGGGGGTGCTGTATTGAAGCCACCGTGCAGCCATTTTGGCTCTCCTTAATGATGTGTATAAACCCTGGATGGCTGACAGGTGGGTGTTGTATTGCAGCCATTTTGGCTCTCCTTAATGATGTGTATAAACCCTGGATGGCTGACAGGGGGGTGCTGTATTGCAGCCATTTTGGCTCTCCTTAATGATGTGTATAAACCCTGGATGGCTGACAGGGGGGTGCTGTATTGAAGCCATTTTGGCTCTCCTTAATGATGTGTATAAACCCTGGATGGCTGACAGGGGGGTGCTGTATTGAAGCCACCGTGCAGCCATTTTGGCTCTCCTTAATGATGTGTATAAACCCTGGATGGCTGACAGGGGGTGCTGTATTGCAGCCATTTTGGCTCTCCTTAATGATGTGTATAAACCCTGGATGGCTGACAGGGGGGTGCTGTATTGAAGCCATTTTGGCTCTCCTTAATGATGTGTATAAACCCTGGATGGCTGACAGGGGGGTGCTCTATTGCAGCCATTTTGTCTCTCCTTAATGATGTGTATAAACCCTGGATGGCTGACAGGGGGGGGGCTGTATTGAAGCCACCGTGCAGCCATTTTGGCGCTCCTCCATTGTAAATAATATGTTGGACGATATAGAAATCCATTTACTAAATGTCATTACATTAATTTCTGACATGTTTATTCCATTAAGACACCGTAATGTATAATTTTACATATGTGAGCTAAACTAAAATATTTTTTTAGCGCCCCCCCCAACCCCTTTAAAAATACTAATGTTACTGTCCCCCACTACAAACAACAACAAATACTTAAATACATGTAATGTTGTTCTTGAAACCTTTAATTGTAATGCTGTAAACTTTCCATTCAATCCTATGGAGGACTGTCAAAATGGCCGACCGGTGGCTTAAAGCCTATAAATGTCCAGTAAAGCAGCAGCAGCAGCAATCTAGGGTTTATATACACGTCGTTGGTATAGCGACGGTAAAGGAGCTAAATCGAACTCGACCAAAAAAAACAAACAAAGGAACTCCCTTGCCATGGAAACGCGTCGGGGGGGCGGGGGGGAATCCCCAAAGCTTCCTCGTTGTCCCTCAGCTAAATTAGTCTATTGTCTATTTCACACTATGTTGGAGGTAAAAAAAAAATCGGAGTATAATGATTGTATTGGATGTTATCAACTCATGTCATCGTCACCTAAATCAACGATTTCTGTACGCTAGCTAAGGCTAACCAGCTTATACGAAACGGGAGTTAGCATTTAGCAGGGAGTTAGCATTTAGCAAGGAGTTAGCATTTAGCAGGGAGTTAGCATTTAGCAGGGAGTTAGCATCTAGCAGGGAGTTAGCATTTAGCAGGGAGTTAGCATTTAGCAGGGAGTTAGCATTCAGCAGGGAGTTAGCATTTAGCAGGGAGTTAGCATTCAGCAGGGAGTTAGCATTCAGCAAGGAGTTAGCATTTAGCATTTAGCAGGGAGTTAGCATTTAGCAGGGAGTTAGCATTTAGCAGGGAGTTAGCATTTAGCAGGGCGTTAGCATTTAGCAGGGCGTTAGCATTCAGCAGGGAGTTAGCATTTAGCAGGGAGTTAGCATTTAGCAGGGAGTTAGCATTTAGCAGCCACCCTCTTCAAGAAAAAAAAAAGAGACAACTTCTACATGTTATGCAGGGAAAAAAACAGTGAAATATAATCCAAAAATCGTACTTAAGTAAAACACATCGGTGGGTCCTGTTACGACACATAAAGCATGACTGATTTGACGAATGTCCCTCTTTTCATTAATAAATTTGATTCGTTGAACGGGCACCAATCTGGTCCTTTACAACGTTCCCAACAAACTATAGCAGTAGTAGTAGTAGTACTGTGGTTCTGTGGACAACATGCAACATCACGGGGACACGGACCGGCACGAACACACACGGAACATGCATCATATTAACGTTACACACACACTTCTCGCTCAGATCAGAAGGACGGTTCATAGTGGACTTGTCAATCAATCAATCAATCAATCAAAAATCAGTGTCCAGGTTCCCGTCCCCCCCTGGATTCGGACATTCATTAGAAGGAGGACGGACGGATGGACAGCATTACATTCACTAAAACCCCCTCGCTCCCTCCTCAGTCTCTCCCGATTACCTAGGAGACGGTCTCCAACCTAGAGCGAAATCTCCCATCTGTCTCCAGTGCTGTTTTGAGGAGGTGAGGAGAGAAGACTCGAGGGCTCTCAGAGATTCGATCCTCGGTCAGTGTTTCAGATCAGATCTTGTATAGGAGACTAGTGGTGTAGTTAAAAGTGAAGCTGGGTGGAGCTCTCTTCCTGGCAGCACCCCCAGTGGTCGGGTCTAGGTTCTGCTCTGGGGTTACAGCGCCCCCAGTGGTCGGGTCTAGGCCCGTCTCTGGGGTTACAGCACCCCCAGTGGTCGGGTCTAGGCCCGTCTCTGGGGTTACAGCACCCCCAGTGGTCGGGTCTAGGTTCTGCTCTGGGGTTACAGCGCCCCCAGTGGTCGGGTCTAGGCCCGTCTCTGGGGTTACAGCGCCCCAGTGGTCGGGTCTAGGCCCGTCTCTGGGGTTACAGCACCCCAGTGGTCGGGTCCAGGCCCGTCTCTGGGGTTATAGCGCCCCAGTGGTCGGGTCTAGGCCCGTCTCTGGGGTTACAGCGCCCCCAGTGGTCGGGTCTAGGCCCGTCTCTGGGGTTATAGCACCCCCAGTGGTCGGGTCTAGGCCCGTCTCTGGGGTTACAGCACCCCAGTGGTCGGGTCGACGCCCGTCTCTGGGGTTATAGCGCCCCCAGTGGTAGGGTCGACGCCCGTCTCTGGGGTTACAGCACCCCCAGTGGTCGGGTCAACGCCCGTCTCTGGGGTTACAGCGCCCCAGTGGTCGGGTCTAGGCCCGTCTCTGGGATAACAGCACCCCAGTGGTCGGGTCTAGGCCCGTCTCTGGGGTTACAGCACCCCAGTGGTCGGGTCTTGGCCCGGTTCTGGGGTTACAGCACCCCAGTGGTCGGGTCTTGGCCCGGTTCTGGGGTTACAGCACCCCAGTGGTCGGGTCTAGGCCCGTCTCTGGGGTTACAGCACCCCCAGTGGTCGGGTCTAGTATGTTGTCCGTCTCCAGGTAGTGCCGGGTGATCAGCTGACTCAGGTACATCAGGACGGAACAGTCGTCTTCGCCGAGCCCGAGCTGATCCCTCAGGAAGCCCCGCGTCCTCTCCTCTACTTCCTGTCTCTGCTCCGGCGGTGGCTGATGGGAAGATGGAGGTGATGTGTAAAGCTAAGGTGGAAAGCCCGGGCGGCCAGTCGACTGAGCACGTTCTGGAGATGTAAGAAGTAGGTGGATCCTCGCCGGAGCCGGGTACGGCGGTCCGCCATGTTGGACAGGAGGGTTCCGCGGTAGCCGGGGCAACGGAGGGTCTTCCGGTCGGCGTCCAGGACGGAGATGTAACGGCTGTAGCGAGACAGAGAGCAGAGCATGCTGGTCCCCACGGGAGAAGCCACCCTGGAGGAAAAGAGAGAGGAGATATTCAGTCTGAATGAGATGTATGGCGCACAGTGAAAATCTAGACATATTTTATACTGATCAATGTGGAAAAACTATCCCCAATTTATATTTTAATTTAAGGCCGCAAAATGAGACTTTCATTAGGTTGAGGAGCTAGGAGGAGGAGGCATCTCTACTGTCTATAGGGTAGGAAAAGGAGGAGGCATGTCTACTGTCTATAGGGTAGGAGGAGGAGGAGGAGGCATGTCTACTGTCTATAGGGTAGGAGGAGGAGGCATGTCTACTGTCTATAGGGTAGGAGGCATGTCTACTGTCTATAGGGTAGGAGGAGGAGGAGGAGGCATGTCTACTGTCTATAGGGGAGGAGGAGGAGGAGGCATGTCTACTGTCTATAGGGGAGGAGGAGGAGGAGGAGGAGGCATGTCTACTGTCTATAGGGTAGGAGGAGGAGGAGGAGGCATGTCTACTGTCTATAGGGTAGGAGGAGGAGGAGGCATCTCAACTGTCTATAGGGTAGGAAAAGGAGGAGGCATGTCTACTGTCTATAGGGTAGGGAGGAAAAGGAGGAGGCATGTCTACTGTCTATAGGGGGAGGAGGAAAAGGAGGAGGCATGTCTACTGTCTATAGGGTCGGAGGAGGAGGAGGCATGTCTACTGTCTATAGGGTCGGAGGAGGAGGAGGCATGTCTACTGTCTATAGGGGAGGAGGAGGAGGAGGAGGAGGCATGTCTACTGTCTATAGGGTAGGAGGAGGAGGAGGCATGTCTGTCTATAGGGTAGGAGGAGGAGGAGGCATCTCTACTGTCTATAGGGTAGGAGGAGGAGGAGGCATGTCTACTGTCTATAGGGTAGGAGGAGGAGGAGGTATGTCTACTGTCTATAGGGTAGGAGGAGGAGGAGGCATGTCTACTGTCTATAGGGTAGGAGGAGGCATGTCTACTGTCTATAGGGTAGGAGGAGGAGGAGGCATGTCTACTGTCTATAGGGTAGGAGGAGGAGGAAGAGGAGGCATGTCTACTGTCTATAGGGTAGGAGGAGGAGGAGGCATGTCTACTGTCTATAGGGTAGGAGGAGGAGGCATGTCTACTGTCTATAGGGGAGGAGGAGGAGGAGGCATGTCTACTGTCTATAGGGTAGGAGGAGGAGGAGGCATGTCTACTGTCTATAGGGTAGGAGGAGGAGGAGGCATGTCTACTGTCTATAGGGTAGGAGGAGGAGGAGGCATGTCTACTGTCTATAGGGTAGGAGGAGGAGGAGGCATGTCTACTGTCTATAGGGGAGGAGGAGGAGGCATGTCTACTGTCTATAGGGTAGGAGGAGGAGGAGGTATGTCTACTGTCTATAGGGTAGGAGGAGGAGGCATGTCTACTGTCTATAGGGGAGGAGGAGGAGGCATGTCTACTGTCTATAGGGGAGGAGGAGGAGGAGGCATGTCTACTGTCTATAGGGTAGGAGGAGGAGGAGGCATGTCTACTCTCTATAGGGTAGGAGGAGGAGGAGGAGGCATGTCTACTGTCTATAGGGGAGGAGGAGGAGGAGGTATGTCTACTGTCTATAGGGTAGGAGGAGGAGGAGGCATGTCTACTGTCTATAGGTTAGGAGGAGGAGGAGGCATGTCTACTGTCTATAGGGTAGGAGGAGGAGGAGGCATGTCTACTGTCTATAGGGTAGGAGGAGGAGGCATGTCTACTGTCTATAGGGTAGGAGGAGGAGGAGGCATGTCTACTGTCTATAGGGTAGGAGGAGGAGGAGGAGGCATGTCTACTGTCTATAGGGTAGGAGGAGGAGGAGGCATGTCTACTGTCTATAGGGTAGGAGGAGGAGGAAGAGGAGGCATGTCTACTGTCTATAGGGTAGGAAAAGGAGGAGGCATGTCTACTGTCTATAGGGTAGGAGGAGGAGGAGGAGGCATGTCTACTGTCTATAGGGTAGGAGGAGGAGGAGGCATCTCAACTGTCTATAGGGTAGGAAGAGGAGGAGGCATGTCTACTGTCTATAGGGGAGGAGGAAAAGGAGGAGGCATGTCTACTGTCTATAGGGGAGGAGGAAAAGGAGGAGGCATGTCTACTGTCTATAGGGTAGGAGGAGGAGGCATGTCTACTGTCTATAGGGGAGGAGGAGGAGGCATGTCTACTGTCTATAGGGTCGGAGGAGGAGGAGGCATGTCTACTGTCTATAGGGTCGGAGGAGGAGGAGGCATGTCTACTGTCTATAGGGGAGGAGGAGGAGGAGGAGGAGGCATGTCTACTGTCTATAGGGTAGGAGGAGGAGGAGGCATGTCTGTCTATAGGGTAGGAGGAGGAGGAGGCATGTCTACTGTCTATAGGGTAGGAGGAGGAGGAAGAGGAGGCATGTCTACTGTCTATAGGGTAGGAGGAGGAGGAGGCATGTCTACTGTCTATAGGGTAGGAGGAGGAGGCATGTCTACTGTCTATAGGGGAGGAGGAGGAGGAGGAGGAGGCATGTCTACTGTCTATAGGGTAGGAGGAGGAGGAGGCATGTCTACTGTCTATAGGGTAGGAGGAGGAGGAGGCATGTCTACTGTCTATAGGGTAGGAGGAGGAGGAGGAGGCATGTCTACTGTCTATAGGGTAGGAGGAGGAGGAGGCATGTCTACTGTCTATAGGGTAGGAGGAAGAGGCATGTCTACTGTCTATAGGGGAGGAGGAGGAGGCATGTCTACTGTCTATAGGGTAGGAGGAGGAGGAGGTATGTCTACTGTCTATAGGGAGGAGGAGGAGGAGGCATGTCTACTGTCTATAGGGAGGAGGAGGAGGAGGCATGTCTACTGTCTATAGGGTGGAGGAGGAGGAGGAGGCATGTCTACTGTCTATAGGGGAGGAGGAGGAGGAGGCATGTCTACTGTCTATAGGGGAGGAGGAGGAGGAGGTATGTCTACTGTCTATAGGGTAGGAGGAGGAGGAGGCATGTCTACTGTCTATAGGGTAGGAGGAGGAGGAGGCATGTCTACTGTCTATAGGGTAGGAGGAGGAGGCATGTCTACTGTCTATAGGGTAGGAGGAGGAGGAGGCATGTCTACTGTCTATAGGGTAGGAGGAGGAGGCATGTCTACTGTCTATAGGGTAGGAGGAGGAGGAGGCATGTCTACTGTCTATAGGGTAGGAGGAGGAGGAGGCATGTCTACTGTCTATAGGGTAGGAGGAGGAGGAGGTATGTCTACTGTCTATAGGGTAGGAGGAGGAGGAGGTATGTCTACTGTCTATAGGGTAGGAGGAGGAGGAGGAGGCATGTCTACTGTCTATAGGGTAGGAGGAGGAGGAGGCATGTCTACTGTCTATAGGGTAGGAGGAGGAGGAGGAGGCATGTCTACTGTCTATAGGGTAGGAGGAGGGATGTCTACTGTCTATAGGGTAGGAGGAGGAAGAGGAGGCGTGTCTACTGTCTATAGGGTTGGAGGAGGAGGAGGCATGTCTACTGTCTATAGGGTAGGAGGAGGAGGAGGCGTGTCTACTGTCTATAGGGTAGGAGGAGGAGGAGGCGTGTCTACTGTCTATAGGGTTGGAGGAGGAGGAGGCATGTCTACTGTCTATAGGGTAGGAGGAGGAGGAGGTATGTCTACTGTCTATAGGGTAGGAGGAGGAGGAGGCATGTCTACTGTCTATAGGGTAGGAGGAGGAGGAGGAGGTATGTCTACTGTCTATAGGGTAGGAGGAGGAGGCATGTCTACTGTCTATAGGGGAGGAGGAGGAGGCATGTCTACTGTCTATAGGGGAGGAGGAGGAGGAGGCATGTCTACTGTCTATAGGGTAGGAGGAGGAGGAGGCATGTCTACTGTCTATAGGGTAGGAGGAGGAGGAGGAGGCATGTCTACTGTCTATAGGGGAGGAGGAGGAGGAGGTATGTCTACTGTCTATAGGGTAGGAGGAGGAGGAGGCATGTCTACTGTCTATAGGGTAGGAGGAGGAGGAGGCATGTCTACTGTCTATAGGGTAGGAGGAGGAGGAGGCATGTCTACTGTCTATAGGGTAGGAGGAGGAGGAGGAGGCATGTCTACTGTCTATAGGGTAGGAGGAGGAGGAGGCATGTCTACTGTCTATAGGGTAGGAGGAGGAGGAGGCATGTCTACTGTCTATAGGGTAGGAGGAGGAGGAGGTATGTCTACTGTCTATAGGGTAGGAGGAGGAGGAGGAGGCATGTCTACTGTCTATAGGGTAGGAGGAGGAGGAGGCATGTCTACTGTCTATAGGGTAGGAGGAGGAGGAGGAGGCATGTCTACTGTCTATAGGGTAGGAGGAGGGATGTCTACTGTCTATAGGGTAGGAGGAGGAAGAGGAGGCGTGTCTACTGTCTATAGGGTTGGAGGAGGAGGAGGCATGTCTACTGTCTATAGGGTAGGAGGAGGAGGAGGCGTGTCTACTGTCTATAGGGTAGGAGGAGGAGGAGGCGTGTCTACTGTGTATAGGGTTGGAGGAGGAGGAGGCATGTCTACTGTCTATAGGGTAGGAGGAGGAGGAGGTATGTCTACTGTCTATAGGGTAGGAGGAGGAGGAGGCATGTCTACTGTCTATAGGGTAGGAGGAGGAGGAGGAGGCATGTCTACTGTCTATAGGGTAGGAGGAGGAGGCATGTCTACTGTCTATAGGGGAGGAGGAGGCATGTCTACTGTCTATAGGGTAGGAGGAGGAGGAGGAGGCGTGTCTACTGTCTATAGGGTAGGAGGAGGAGGAGGCATGTCTACTGTCTATAGGGTAGGAGGAGGAGGCATGTCTACTGTCTATAGGGGAGGAGGAGGCATGTCTACTGTCTATAGGGTAGGAGGAGGAGGAGGAGGCGTGTCTACTGTCTATAGGGTTGGAGGAGGAGGAGGCATGTCTACTGTCTATAGGGTAGGAGGAGGAGATATGTCTACTGTCTATAGGGGAGGAGGAGGAGGAGGAGGAGGCGTGTCTACTGTCTATAGGGTAGGAGGAGGAGGAGGAGGCATGTCTACTGTCTATAGGGTAGGAGGAGGAGGAGGCATGTCTACTGTCTATAGGGTAGGAGGAGGAGGAGGAGGCATGTCTACTGTCTATAGGCTAGGAGGAGGAGGCATGTCTACTGTCTATAGGGTAGGAGGAGGAGGAGGCGTGTCTACTGTCTATAGGGTAGGAGGAAGAGGAGGAGGAGGAGGAGGCATGTCTACTGTCTATAGGGTAGGAGGAGGAGGAGGCATGTCTACTGTCTATAGGGTAGGAGGAGGAGGCATGTCTACTGTCTATAGGGTAGGAAGAGGAGGAGGAGGAGGCATGTCTACTGTCTATAGGGTAGGAGGAGGAGGAGGCATGTCTACTGTCTATAGGGTAGGAGGAGGAGGAGGCGTGTCTACTGTCTATAGGGTAGGAGGAGGAGGAGGCGTGTCTACTGTCTATAGGGTAGAAGGAGGAGGAGGCGTGTCTACTGTCTATAGGGTAGGAGGAGGAGGAGGCATGTCTACTGTCTATAGGGTAGGAGGAGGCATGTCTACTGTCTATAGGGTAGGAGGAGGAGGAGGAGGCATGTCTACTGTCTATAGGGTAGGAGGAGGAGGAGGGGGCATGTCTACTGTCTATAGGGGAGGAGGAGGAGGAGGAGGCATGTCTACTGTCTATAGGGTAGGAGGAGGAGGAGGCATGTCTACTGTCTATAGGGTAGGAGGAGGAGGAGGAGGCATGTCTACTGTCTATAGGGTAGGAGGAGGAGGCATGTCTACTGTCTATAGGGTAGGAGGAGGAGGAGGCATGTCTATTGTCTATAGGGTAGGAGGAGGAGGCATGTCTACTGTCTATAGGGTAGGAGGAGGAGGAGGCATGTCTACTGTCTATAGGGTAGGAGGAGGAGGAGGAGGAGGCATGTCTACTGTCTATAGGGTAGGAGGAGGAGGAGGAGGCATGTCTACTGTCTATAGGGTAGGAGGAGGAGGCATGTCTACTGTCTACAGGGTAGGAGGAGGAGGAGGCATGTCTACTGTCTATAGGGTAGGAGGAGGCATGTCTACTGTCTATAGGGTAGAAGGAGGAGGAGGCATGTCTACTGTCTATAGGGTAGGAGGAGGAGGAGGCATGTCTACTGTCTATAGGGTAGGAGGAGGAGGAGGCATGTCTACTGTCTATAGGGTAGGAGGAGGAGGCATGTCTACTGTCTATAGGGTAGGAGGAGGAGGAGGAGGCATGTCTACTGTCTATAGGGTAGGAGGAGGCATGTCTACTGTCTATAGGGGAGGAGGAGGCATGTCTACTGTCTATAGGGTAGGAGGAGGAGGAGGAGGCGTGTCTACTGTCTATAGGGTAGGAGGAGGAGGAGGCATGTCTACTGTCTATAGGGTAGGAGGAGGAGGCATGTCTACTGTCTATAGGGGAGGAGGAGGCATGTCTACTGTCTATAGGGTAGGAGGAGGAGGAGGAGGCGTGTCTACTGTCTATAGGGTTGGAGGAGGAGGAGGCATGTCTACTGTCTATAGGGTAGGAGGAGGAGATATGTCTACTGTCTATAGGGGAGGAGGAGGAGGAGGAGGAGGCGTGTCTACTGTCTATAGGGTAGGAGGAGGAGGAGGAGGCATGTCTACTGTCTATAGGGTAGGAGGAGGAGGAGGCATGTCTACTGTCTATAGGGTAGGAGGAGGAGGAGGAGGCATGTCTACTGTCTATAGGGTAGGAGGAGGAGGCATGTCTACTGTCTATAGGGTAGGAGGAGGAGGAGGCGTGTCTACTGTCTATAGGGTAGGAGGAAGAGGAGGAGGAGGAGGAGGCATGTCTACTGTCTATAGGGTAGGAGGAGGAGGAGGCATGTCTACTGTCTATAGGGTAGGAGGAGGCATGTCTACTGTCTATAGGGTAGGAAGAGGAGGAGGAGGAGGCATGTCTACTGTCTATAGGGTAGGAGGAGGAGGAGGCATGTCTACTGTCTATAGGGTAGGAGGAGGAGGAGGCGTGTCTACTGTCTATAGGGTAGGAGGAGGAGGAGGCGTGTCTACTGTCTATAGGGTAGAAGGAGGAGGAGGCGTGTCTACTGTCTATAGGGTAGGAGGAGGAGGAGGCATGTCTACTGTCTATAGGGTAGGAGGAGGAGGAGGCATGTCTACTGTCTATAGGGTAGGAGGAGGAGGAGGCGTGTCTACTGTCTATAGGGTAGGAGGAGGAGGAGGCGTGTCTACTGTCTATAGGGTAGAAGGAGGAGGAGGCGTGTCTACTGTCTATAGGGTAGGAGGAGGAGGAGGCATGTCTACTGTCTATAGGGTAGGGAGGAGGAGGAGGCATGTCTACTGTCTATAGGGTAGGAGGAGGAGGAGGAGGAGGCATGTCTACTGTCTATAGGGTAGGAGGAGGAGGCATGTCTACTGTCTATAGGGTAGGAGGAGGAGGAGGGGGCATGTCTACTGTCTATAGGGGAGGAGGAGGAGGAGGAGGCATGTCTACTGTCTATAGGGTAGGAGGAGGAGGAGGCATGTCTACTGTCTATAGGGTAGGAGGAGGAGGAATGTCTACTGTCTATAGGGTAGGAGGAGGAGGCATGTCTACTGTCTATAGGGTAGGAGGAGGAGGAGGCATGTCTATTGTCTATAGGGTAGGAGGAGGAGGCATGTCTACTGTCTATAGGGTAGGAGGAGGAGGAGGCATGTCTACTGTCTATAGGGTAGGAGGAGGAGGAGGAGGAGGCATGTCTACTGTCTATAGGGTAGGAGGAGGAGGAGGCATGTCTACTGTCTATAGGGTAGGAGAAGGCATGTCTACTGTCTATAGGGTAGAAGGAGGAGGAGGCATGTCTACTGTCTATAGGGTAGGGAGGAGGAGGAGGAGGCATGTCTACTGTCTATAGGGTAGGAGGAGGAGGAGGAGGCATGTCTACTGTCTATAGGGTAGGAGGAGGAGGAGGCATGTCTACTGTCTATAGGGTAGGAGGAGGAGGAGGCATGTCTACTGTCTATAGGGTAGGAGAAGGCATGTCTACTGTCTATAGGGTAGAAGGAGGAGGAGGCATGTCTACTGTCTATAGGGTAGGAGAAGGCATGTCTACTGTCTATAGGGTAGAAGGAGGAGGAGGCATGTCTACTGTCTATAGGGTAGGAGGAGGAGGAGGCATGTCTACTGTCTATAGGGTAGGAGGAGGAGGAGGCATGTCTACTGTCTATAGGGTAGGAGGAGGAGGCATGTCTACTGTCTATAGGGTAGGAGGAGGAGGAGGAGGCATGTCTACTGTCTATAGGGTAGGAGGAGGAGGCATGTCTACTGTCTATAGGGTAGGAGGAGGAGGAGGCATGTCTACTGTCTATAGGGTAGGAGGAGGAGGAGGCATGTCTACTGTCTATAGGGTAGGAGGAGGAGGAGGCGTGTCTACTGTCTATAGGGGAGGAGGAGGAGGCATGTCTACTGTCTATAGGGTAGGAGGAGGAGGAGGCATGTCTACTGTCTATAGGGTAGGAGGAGGAGGAGGAGGAGGCATGTCTACTGTCTATAAGCTAGTTATAAACAGGAAGTAGACCGTAAATAGGCTAGTTATAACAGGAAGTAGACAGTATACAGGCTAGTTATAACAGGAAGTAGACGTATACAGGCTAGTTATAACAGGAAGTAGACGTATACAGGCTAGTTATAACAGGAAGTAGACTGTATATAGGCTAGTCATAACAGGAAGTAGACCGTATATAGGCTAGTCATAACAGGAAGTAGACAGTATACAGGCTAGTTATAACAGGAAGTAGACAGTATACAGGCTAGTTATAACAGGAAGTAGACGTATACAGGCTAGTTATAACAGGAAGTAGACAGTATACAGGCTAGTTATAACAGGAAGTAGACTGTATATAGGCTCGTTATAACAGGAAGTAGACTGTGTATAGGCTAGTTATAACAGGAAGTAGACTGTATATAGGCCAGTTATAACAGGAAGTAGACTGTATATAGGCTAGTTATAACAGGAAGTGTTTCGATCATAGAAATGAAAGTATGGAAGTGATCCCCACTCACGCAGGCACCGCCCCTTCCTCCTCACCTCTGCAGTCCTATGAGTTTCCACCTCTGTAGGTCAGTGAGGCTGAAGGGGCAGGAGAGCCAAGGCTGGACCCTCTCCCCACAGCGCCCGGGTCCAGGCACGTAGAGGGCTAGAGCGGACACCAGCCTCCTGACCCTCCCCTCCTCGGATCCCAGGACCACCAGGGTCCGACCACTCAGTAGGGACCACAGGGCATGCAAGGCAAACGGATACTGACGCACAAACCTGGAGGTAGAGACAGAGAGAGAGAGAGAGAGAGATGGTCACATACACGTGTTTAACAGATGTTATTGTGGGTGTAGCGAAATGCTTGTGTTTCTAGCTCC
This sequence comes from Salmo salar, assembly GCF_905237065.1. Classification (NCBI taxonomy): domain Eukaryota; kingdom Metazoa; phylum Chordata; class Actinopteri; order Salmoniformes; family Salmonidae; genus Salmo; species Salmo salar. The sequence continues at coordinate 343,279 of NW_025548157.1, forward strand.
AACAGTAATATCTAACTAAATACTTGTGTTCCCAGCTCCAACAGTAATATCTAACTAAATGCTTGTGTTTCTAGCTCCAACAGTAATATCTAACTAAATGCTTGTGGTCCCAGCTCCAACAGTGCAGTAATATCTAACTAAATGCTTGTGTTCCCAGCTCCAACAGTAATATCTAACTAAATGCTTGTGTTCCCAGCTCCAACAGTAATATCTAACTAAATGCTTGTGTTTCTAGCTCCAACAGTAATATCTAACTAAATGCTTGTGTTCCCAGCTCCAACAGTGCAGTAATATCTAACTAAATGCTTGTGTTCCCAGCTCCAACAGTAATATCTAACTAAATGCTTGTGTTTCTAGCTCCAACAGTAGTATCTAACTAAATGCTTGTGTTCCCAGCTCCAACAGTGCAGTAATATCTAACTAAATGCTTGTGTTCCTAGCTCCAACAGTAGTATCTAACTAAATGCTTGTGTTCCCAGCTCCAACAGTAATATCTAACTAAATGCTTGTGTTCCCAGCTCCAACAGTGCAGTAATATCTAACTAAATGCTTGTGTTCCTAGCTCCAACAGTAATATCTAACTAAATGCTTGTGTTTCTAGCTCCAACAGTAATATCTAACTAAATGCTTGTGGTCCCAGCTCCAACAGTGCAGTAATATCTAACTAAATGCTTGTGTTTCTAGCTCCAACAGTGCAGTAATATCTAACTAAATGCTTGTGTTTCTAGCTCCAACAGTAATATCTAACTAAATGCTTGTGTTTCTAGCTCCAACAGTGCAGTAATATCTAACTAAATGCTTGTGTTTCTAGCTCCAACAGTAATATCTAACTAAATGCTTGTGTTTCTAGCTCCAACAGTGCAGTAATATCTAACTAAATGCTTGTGTTTCTAGCTCCAACAGTAATATCTAACTAAATGCTTGTGTTTCTAGCTCCAACAGTAATATCTAACTAAATGCTTGTGTTCCTAGCTCCAACAGTAATATCTAACTAAATGCTTGTGTTCCCAGCTCCAACGGTGCAGTAATATCTAACTAAATGCTTGTGTTTCTAGCTCCAACAGTAATATCTAACTAAATGCTTGTGTTTCTAGCTCCAACAGTAGTATCTAAATAAATGCTTGTGTTTCTAGCTCCAACAGTGCAGTAATATCTAACTAAAAGCTTGTGTTCCTAGCTCCAACAGTAATATCTAACTAAATGCTTGTGTTCCTAGCTCCAACAGTAGTATCTAACTAAATGCTTGTGTTTCTAGCTCCAACAGTGCAGTAATATCTAACTAAATGCTTGTGTTCCCAGCTCCAACAGTAATATCTAACTAAATGCTTGTGTTTCTAGCTCCAACAGTGCAGTAGTATCTAACTAAATGCTTGTGTTCCTAGCTCCAACAGTGCAGTAATATCTAACTAAATGCTTGTGTTCCCAGCTCCAACAGTAATATCTAACTAAATGCTTGTGTTCCCAGCTCCAACAGTAATATCTAACTAAATGCTTGTGTTTCTAGCTCCAACAGTAATATCTAACTAAATGCTTGTGTTTCTAGCTCCAACAGTAATATCTAACTAAATGCTTGTGTTCCTAGCTCCAACAGTAGTATCTAACTAAATGCTTGTGTTTCTAGCTCCAACAGTGCAGTAATATCTAACTAAATGCTTGTGTTCCCAGCTCCAACAGTAATATCTAACTAAATGCTTGTGTTTCTAGCTCCAACAGTGCAGTAGTATCTAACTAAATGCTTGTGTTTCTAGCTCCAACAGTGCAGTAATATCTAACTAAATGCTTGTGTTCCTAGCTCCAACAGTGCAGTAATATCTAACTAAATGCTTGTGTTCCTAGCTCCAACAGTGCAGTAATATCTAACTAAATGCTTGAGTTCCCAGCTCCAACAGTAATATCTAACTAAATGCTTGTGTTACCAGCTCCAACAGTAATATCTAACTAAATGCTTGTGTTTCTAGCTCCAACAGTAATATCTAACTAAATGCTTGTGTTTCTAGCTCCAACAGTAATATCTAACTAAATGCTTGTGTTCCTAGCTCCAACAGTAGTATCTAACTAAATGCTTGTGTTTCTAGCTCCAACAGTGCAGTAATATCTAACTAAATGCTTGTGTTCCCAGCTCCAACAGTAATATCTAACTAAATGCTTGTGTTTCTAGCTCCAACAGTGCAGTAGTATCTAACTAAATGCTTGTGTTCCTAGCTCCAACAGTGCAGTAATATCTAACTAAATGCTTGTGTTCCTAGCTCCAACAGTGCAGTAATATCTAACTAAATGCTTGTGTTCCCAGCTCCAACAGTGCAGTAATATCTAACTAAATGCTTGTGTTCCTAGCTCCAACAGTAGTATCTAACTAAATGCTTGTGTTCCCAGCTCCAACAGTAATATCTAACTAAATGCTTGTGTTCCCAGCTCCAACAGTGCAGTAATATCTAACTAAATGCTTGTGTTTCTAGCTCCAACAGTAATATCTAACTAAATGCTTGTGTTTCTAGCTCCAACAGTAATATCTAACTAAATGCTTGTGTTCCCAGCTCCAACAGTAGTATCTAACTAAATGCTTGTGTTTCTAGCTCCAACAGTAATATCTAACTAAATGCTTGTGTTTCTAGCTCCAACAGTGCAGTAATATCTAACTAAATGCTTGTGTTCCCAGCTCCAACAGTAGTATCTAACTAAATGCTTGTGTTTCTAGCTCCAACAGTAATATCTAACTAAATGCTTGTGTTCCCAGCTCCAACAGTAATATCTAACTAAATGCTTGTGTTCCCAGCTCCAACAGTAATATCTAACTAAATGCTTGTGTTTCTAGCTCCAACAGTAATATCTAACTAAATGCTTGTGTTTCTAGCTCCAACAGTGCAGTAATATCTAACTAAATGCTTGTGTTCCCAGCTCCAACAGTAATATCTAACTAAATGCTTGTGTTCCCAGCTCCAACAGTAATATCTAACTAAATGCTTGTGTTCCCAGCTCCAACAGTAGTATCTAACTAAATGCTTGTGTTCCCAGCTCCAACAGTAGTATCTAACTAAATGCTTGTGTTTCTAGCTCCAACAGTAATATCTAACTAAATGCTTGTGTTCCTAGCTCCAACAGTGCAGTAATATCTAACTAAATGCTTGTGTTCCCAGCTCCAACAGTGCAGTAATATCTAACTAAATGCTTGTGTTCCCAGCTCCAACAGTAGTATCTAACTAAATGCTTGTGTTCCCAGCTCCAACAGTAATATCTAACTAAATGCTTGTGTTTCTAGCTCCAACAGTACAGTAATATCTAACTAAATGCTTGTGTTTCTAGCTCCAACAGTAATATCTAACTAAATGCTTGTGTTTCTAGCTCCAAAAGTAATATCTAACTAAATGCTTGTGTTCCCAGCTCCAACAGTAATATCTAACTAAATGCTTGTGTTTCTAGCTCCAACAGTAATTTCTAACTAAATGCTTGTGTTCCTAGCTCCAACAGTAATATCTAACTAAATGCTTGTGTTCCCAGCTCCAACAGTAATATCTAACTAAATGCTTGTTTCTAGCTCCAACAGTAATATCTAACTAAATGCTTGTGTTTCTAGCTCCAAAAGTAATATCTAACTAAATGCTTGTGTTCCCAGCTCCAACAGTAATATCTAACTAAATGCTTGTGTTTCTAGCTCCAACAGTAATATCTAACTAAATGCTTGTGTTTCTAGCTCCAACAGTAATATCTAACTAAATGCTTGTGTTCCCAGCTCCAACAGTGCAGTAATATCTAACTAAATGCTTGTGTTCCCAGCTCCAACAGTAATATCTAACTAAATGCTTGTGTTTCCAGCTCCAACAGTAGTATCTAACTAAATGCTTGTGTTCCCAGCTCCAACAGTAGTATCTAACTAAATGCTTGTGTTTCTAGCTCCAACAGTAATATCTAACTAAATACTTGTGTTCCCAGCTCCAACAGTACAGTAATATCTAACTAAATGCTTGTGTTTCTAGCTCCAACAGTGCAGTAATATCTAACTAAATGCTTGTGTTCCCAGCTCCAACAGTAATATCTAACTAAATGCTTGTGTTTCTAGCTCCAACAGTGCAGTAATATCTAACTAAATGCTTGTGTTCCCAGCTCCAACAGTAATATCTAACTAAATGCTTGTGTTTCTAGCTCCAACAGTAATATCTAACTAAATGCTTGTGTTTCTAGCTCCAACAGTAATATCTAACTAAATGCTTGTGTTTCTAGCTCCAACAGTAATATCTAACTAAATGCTTGTGTTTCTAGCTCCAACAGTAATATCTAACTAAATGCTTGTGTTTCTAGCTCCAACAGTAATATCTAACTAAATGCTTGTGTTCCCAGCTCCAACAGTAATATCTAACTAAATGCTTGTGTTTCTAGCTCCAACAGTGCAGTAATATCTAACTAAATGCTTGTGTTCCCAGCTCCAACAGTAATATCTAACTAAATGCTTGTTTCTAGCTCCAACAGTAATATTTAACTAAATGCTTGTGTTTCTAGCTCCAACAGTGCAGTAATATCTAACTAAATGCTTGTGTTTCTAGCTCCAACAGTGCAGTAATATCTAACTAAATGCTTGTGTTTCTAGCTCCAACAGTGCAG
>NW_025548158.1:0-35202 GCF_905237065.1 Salmo salar
AAATGGATTAGAATGGGTAGTGTCTCTCTGTAGATATACATCCTGGTTGTATGGTAGATATATTCTGGTTGCATGGATTAGAATGGGTAGTGTCTGTAGATATACATGTTGTATGGCAGAATACATCCTGGTTGTATGGTAAATGGATTAGAATGGGTAGTGTCTGTAGATATACATCCTGGTTGTATGGTTAATGGATTAGAATGGGTAGTGTCTGTAGATATACATCCTGGTTGTATGGTAAATGGATTAGAATGGGTAGTGTCTGTAGATATACATCCTGGTTGTATGGTAGATATACATCCTGGTTGTATGGTAAATGGATTAGAATGGGTAGTGTCTGTAGATATACATCCTGGTTGTATGGTAAATGGATTAGAATGGGTAGTGTCTGTAGATATACATCCTGGTTATATGGTAAATGGATTAGAATGGGTAGTGTCTGTCTGTAGATATACATCCTGGTTGTATGGTAAATGGATTAGAATGGGTAGTGTCTGTAGATATACATCCTGGTTGTATGGTAAATGGATTAGAATGGGTCGTGTCTGTAGATATACATCCTGGTTGTATGGTAAATGGATTAGAATGGGTAGTGTCTGTAGATATACATCCTGGTTGTATGGTTAATGGATTAGAATGGGTAGTGTTTGTAGATATACATCCTGGTTGTATGGTAAATGGATTAGAATGGGTAGTGTCTGTAGATATACATCCTGGTTGTATGGTAGATATACATCCTGGTTGTATGGTAAATGGATTAGAATGGGTAGTGTTCTGTAGATATACATCCTGGTTGTATGGTAAATGGATTAGAATGGGTAGTGTCTGTAGATATACATCCTGGTTGTATGGTAAATGGATTAGAATGGGTAGTGTCTGTAGATATAGATCCTGGTTGTATGGTAAATGGATTAGAATGGGTAGTGTTCTGTAGATATACATCCTGGTTGTATGGTAAATGGATTAGAATGGGTAGTGTCTGTAGATATACATCCTGGTTGGTATGGTAAATGGATTAGAATGGGTAGTGTCTGTAGATATAGCATCCTGGTTGTATGGTAAATGGATTTGAATGGGTAGTGTCTGTAGATATACATCCTGGTTGTATGGTAAATGGATTTGAATGGGTAGTGTGTGTAGATATACATCCTGGTTGTATGGTAAATGGATTAGAATGGGTAGTGTCTGTAGATATACATCCTGGTTGTATGGTAAATGGATTAGAATGGGTAGTGTCTGTAGATATACATCCTGGTTGTATGGTTAATGGATTAGAATGGGTAGTGTCTGTAGATATAGATCCTGGTTGTAGATGGATATAGATCCTGGTTGTATGGTAAATGGATTAGAATGGGTAGTGTTCTCTGTAGATATACATCCTGGTTGTATGGTAGATATATTTCCTGGTTATATGGTACATGGATTAGAATGGGTAGTGTCTGTAGATATACATCCTGGTTGTATGGTAAATGGATTATAATGGGTCGTGTCTGTAGATATACATCCTGGTTGTATGGTTAATGGATTAGAATGGGTAGTGTCTGTAGATATACATCCTGGTTGTATGGTAAATGGATTAGAATGGGTAGTGTCTGTAGATATACATCCTGGTTGTATGGTAGATATACATCCTGGTTGTATGGTAAATGGATTAGAATGGGTAGTGTCTGTTGATATACATCCTGGTTGTATGGTAGGTAGATTAGAAGGGGTAGTGTCTGTAGATATACATCCTGGTTATATGGTAAATGGATTAGAATGGGTAGTGTCTGTCTGTAGATATACATCCTGGTTGTATGGTAAATGGATTAGAATGGGTAGTGTCTGTAGATATAGATCCTGGTTGTATGGTAAATGGATTAGAATGGGTCGTGTCTGTAGATATACATCCTGGTTGTATGGTAAATGGATTAGAATGGGTAGTGTCTGTAGATATACATCCTGGTTGTATGGTTAATGGATTAGAATAGGTAGTGTTTGTAGATATACATCCTGGTTGTATGGTAAATGGATTAGAATGGGTAGTGTCTGTAGATATACATCCTGGTTGTATGGTAGATATACATCCTGGTTGTATGGTAAATGGATTAGAATGGGTAGTGTCTGTAGTTATACATCCTGGTTGTATGGTAAATGGATTTGAATGGGTAGTGTCTGTAGATATACATCCTGGTTGTATGGTAAATGGATTAGAATGGGTAGTGTCTGTAGATATACATCCTGGTTGTATGGTAAATGGATTAGAATGGGTAGTGTCTGTAGATATACATCCTGGTTGTATGGTTACTGGATTAGAATGGGTAGTGTCTGTAGATATAGATCCTGGTTGTATGGTAGATATAGATCCTGGTTGTATGGTAAATGGATTAGAATGGGTAGTGTCTCTCTGTAGATATACATCCTGGTTGTATGGTAGATATATTTCCTGGTTATATGGTAAATGGATTAGAATGGGTAGTGTCTGTAGATATACATCCTTGTTGTATGGTAGATATACATCCTGGTTGTATGGTAAATGGATTTGAATGGGTAGTGTCTGTAGATATACATCCTGGTTGTATGGTAAATTGATTAGAATGGGTAGTGTCTGTAGATATACATCCTGGTTGTATGGTACATGGATTAGAATGGGTAGTGTCTGTAGATATACATCCTGGTTGTATGGTAAATGGATTAGAATGGGTTGTGTCTGTAGATATAGATCCTGGTTGTATGGTAAATGGATTAGAATGGGTAGTGTCTGTAGATATACATCCAGGTTGTATGGTAAATGGATTAGAATGGGTAGTGTCTGTAGACATAGATCCTGGTTGTATGGTAAATATACATCCTGGTTATATGGTACATGGATTAGAATGGGTAGTGTCTGTAGATATACATCCTGGTTGTATGGTAAATGGATTAGAATGGGTAGTGTCTGTAGATATACATCCTGGGTTGTATGGTAAATGGATTTGAATGGGTAGTGTCTGTAGATATACATCCTGGTTGTATGGTAAATGGATTAGAATGGGTAGTGTGTGTAGATATACATCCTGGTTGTATGGTAAATGGATTAGAATGGGTAGTGTCTGTAGATATACATCCTGGTTATATGGTAAATGGATTAGAATGGGTAGTGTCTGTAGATATACATCCTGGTTGTATGGTTAATGGATTAGAATGGGTAGTGTTTGTAGATATAGATCCTGGTTGTATGGTAAATGGATTAGAATGGGTAGTGTCTGTAGATATACATCCTGGTTATATGGTAAATGGATTAGAATGGGTCGTGTCTGTAGATATACATCCTGGTTGTATGGTAAATGGATTAGAATGGGTAGTGTCTGTAGATATACATCCTGGTTGTATGGTAGATATACATCCTGGTTGTATGGTAAATGGACTAGAATGGGTAGTATCTGTCTGTAGATATACATCCTGGTTGTATGGTAGATATACATCCTGGTTGTATGGTAAATGGATTAGAATGGGTAGTGTCTGTAGATATACATCCTGGTTGTATGGTAAATGGATTAGAATGGGTCGTGTCTGTAGATATACATCCTGGTTGTATGGTAGATATACATCCTGGTTGTATGGTAAATGGATTAGAATGGGTAGTGTCTGTAGATATACATCCTGGTTGTATGGTAGATGGATTAGAAGGGGTAGTGTCTGTAGATATACATCCTGGTTATATGGTAAATGGATTAGAATGGGTAGTGTCTGTCTGTAGATATACATCCTGGTTGTATGGTAAATGGATTAGAATGGGTAGTGTCTGTAGATATAGATCCTGGTTGTATGGTAAATGGATTAGAATGGGTCGTGTCTGTAGATATACATCCTGGTTGTATGGTAAATGGATTAGAATGGGTAGTGTCTGTAGATATACATCCTGGTTGTATGGTAAATGGATTAGAATGGGTAGTGTCTGTAGATATACATCCTGGTTGTATGTTAAATGGATTAGAATGGGTAGTGTCTGTAGATATACATCCTGGTTGTATGGTAGATATACATCCTGGTTGTATGGTAAATGGATTAGAATGGGTAGTGACTGTAGATATACATCCTGGTTGTATGGTAAATGGATTAGAATGGGTAGTGTCTGTCTGTAGATATAGATCCTGGTTGTATGGTAGATACACATCCTGGTTGTATGGTAAATATACATCCTGGTTATATGGTAAATGGATTAGAATGGGTAGTGTCTGTAGATATACATCCTGGTTATATGGTAAATGGATTAGAATGGGTAGTGTCTGTAGATATAGATCCTGGTTGTATGGTAAATGGATTAGAATGGGTCGTGTCTGTAGATATACATCCTGGTTGTATGGTAAATGGATTAGAATGGGTAGTGTCTGTAGATATACATCCAGGTTGTATGGTAAATGGATTAGAATGGGTAGTGTCTGTAGATATAGATCCTGGTTGTATGGTAAATATACATCCTGGTTATATGGTACATGGATTAGAATGGGTAGTTTCTGTAGATATACATCCTGGTTGTATGGTAAATGGCTTAGAATGGGTAGTGTCTGTAGATATACATCCTGGGTTGTATGGTAAATGGATTTGAATGGGTAGTGTCTGTAGATATACATCCTGGTTGTATGGTAAATGGATTTGAATGGGTAGTGTCTGTAGATATACATCCTGGTTGTATGGTAAATGGATTAGAATGGGTAGTGTGTGTAGATATACATCCTGGTTGTATGGTAAATGGATTAGAATGGGTAGTGTCTGTAGATATACATCCTGGTTGTATGGTAAATGGATTAGAATGGGTAGTGTCTGTAGATATACATCCTGGTTGTATGGTTAATGGATTAGAATGGGTAGTGTCTGTAGATATAGATCCTGGTTGTATGATAGATATAGATCCTGGTTGTATGGTAAATGGATTAGAATGGGTAGTGTCTCTCTGTAGATATACATCCTGGTTGTATGGTAGATATATTTCCTGGTTATATGGTACATGGATTAGAATGGGTAGTGTCTGTAGATATACATCCTTGTTGTATGGTAGATATACATCCTGGTTGTATGGTAAATGGATTATAATGGGTCGTGTCTGTTGATATACATCCTGGTTGTATGGTTAATGGGTTAGAATGGGTAGTGTCTGTAGATATACATCCTGGTTGTATGGTAAATGGATTAGAATGGGTAGTGTCTGTAGATATACATCCTGGTTGTATGGTAGATATACATCCTGGTTGTATGGTAAATGGATTAGAATGGGTAGTGTCTGTTGATATACATCCTGGTTGTATGGTAGGTAGATTAGAAGGGGTAGTGTCTGTAGATATACATCCTGGTTATATGGTAAATGGATTAGAATGGGTAGTGTCTGTCTGTAGATATACATCCTGGTTGTATGGTAAATGGATTAGAATGGGTAGTGTCTGTAGATATAGATCCTGGTTGGATGGTAAATGGATTAGAATGGGTCGTGTCTGTAGATATACATCCTGGTTGTGTGGTAAATGGATTAGAATGGGTAGTGTCTGTAGATATACATCCTGGTTGTATGGTTAATGGATTAGAATAGGTAGTGTTTGTAGATATACATCCTGGTTGTATGGTAAATGGATTAGAATGGGTAGTGTCTGTAGATATACATCCTGGTTGTATGGTAGATATACATCCTGGTTGTATGGTAAATGGATTAGAATGGGTCGTGTCTGTAGATATACATCCTGGTTGTATGGTAAATGGATTAGAATGGGTAGTGTCTGTAGATATACATCCAGGTTGTATGGTAAATGGATTAGAATGGGTAGTGTCTGTAGATATAGATCCTGGTTGTATGGTAAATATACATCCTGGTTATATGGTACATGGATTAGAATGGGTAGTTTCTGTAGATATACATCCTGGTTGTATGGTAAATGGATTAGAATGGGTAGTGTCTGTAGATATACATCCTGGTTGTATGATGGATATAGATCCTGGTTGTATGGTAAATGGATTAGAATGGGTAGTGTCTCTCTGTAGATATACATCCTGGTTGTATGGTAGATATATTTCCTGGTTGTATGGTAAATGGATTAGAATGGGTAGTGTCTGTAGATATACATCCTGGTTGTATGATGGATATAGATCCTGGTTGTATGGTAAATGGATTTGAATGGGTAGTGTCTGTAGATATACATCCTGGTTGTATGGTAAATGGATTAGAATGGGTAGTGTGTGTAGATATACATCCTGGTTGTATGGTAAATGGATTAGAATGGGTAGTGTCTGTAGATATACATCCTGGTTGTATGGTAAATGGATTAGAATGGGTAGTGTCTGTAGATATACATCCTGGTTGTATGGTTAATGGATTAGAATGGGTAGTGTCTGTAGATATAGATCCTGGTTGTATGATGGATATAGATCCTGGTTGTATGGTAAATGGATTAGAATGGGTAGTGTCTCTCTGTAGATATACATCCTGGTTGTATGGTAGATATATTTCCTGGTTATATGGTACATGGATTAGAATGGGTAGTGTCTGTAGATATACATCCTTGTTGTATGGTAGATATACATCCTGGTTGTATGGTAAATGGATTATAATGGGTCGTGTCTGTAGATATACATCCTGGTTGTATGGTTAATGGATTAGAATGGGTAGTGTCTGTAGATATACATCCTGGTTGTATGGTAAATGGATTAGAATGGGTAGTGTCTGTAGATATACATCCTGGTTGTATGGTAGATATACATCCTGGTTGTATGGTAAATGGATTAGAATGGGTAGTGTCTGTTGATATACATCCTGGTTGTATGGTAGGTAGATTAGAAGGGGTAGTGTCTGTAGATATACATCCTGGTTGTATGGTAAATGGATTAGAATGGGTAGTGTCTGTCTGTAGATATACATCCTGGTTGTATGGTAAATGGATTAAAATGGGTAGTGTCTGTAGATATAGATCCTGGTTGTATGGTAAATGGATTAGAATGGGTCGTGTCTGTAGATATACATCCTGGTTGTATGGTAAATGGATTAGAATGGGTAGTGTCTGTAGATATACATCCTGGTTGTATGGTTAATGGATTAGAATAGGTAGTGTTTGTAGATATACATCCTGGTTGTATGGTAAATGGATTAGAATGGGTAGTGTCTGTAGATATACATCCTGGTTGTATGGTAGATATACATCCTGGTTGTATGGTAAATGGATTAGAATGGGTAGTGTCTGTAGTTATACATCCTGGTTGTATGGTAAATGGATTTGAATGGGTAGTGTCTGTAGATATACATCCTGGTTGTATGGTAAATGGATTAGAATGGGTAGTGTCTGTAGATATACATCCTGGTTGTATGGTAAATGGATTAGAATGGGTAGTGTCTGTAGATATACATCCTGGTTGTATGGTTACTGGATTAGAATGGGTAGTGTCTGTAGATATAGATCCTGGTTGTATGGTAGATATAGATCCTGGTTGTATGGTAAATGGATTAGAATGGGTAGTGTCTCTCTGTAGATATACATCCTGGTTGTATGGTAGATATATTTCCTGGTTATATGGTAAATGGATTAGAATGGGTAGTGTCTGTAGATATACATCCTTGTTGTATGGTAGATATACATCCTGGTTGTATGGTAAATGGATTTGAATGGGTAGTGTCTGTAGATATACATCCTGGTTGTATGGTAAATTGATTAGAATGGGTAGTGTCTGTAGATATACATCCTGGTTGTATGGTACATGGATTAGAATGGGTAGTGTCTGTAGATATACATCCTGGTTGTATGGTAAATGGATTAGAATGGGTTGTGTCTGTAGATATAGATCCTGGTTGTATGGTAAATGGATTAGAATGGGTAGTGTCTGTAGATATACATCCAGGTTGTATGGTAAATGGATTAGAATGGGTAGTGTCTGTAGACATAGATCCTGGTTGTATGGTAAATATACATCCTGGTTATATGGTACATGGATTAGAATGGGTAGTGTCTGTAGATATACATCCTGGTTGTATGGTAAATGGATTAGAATGGGTAGTGTCTGTAGATATACATCCTGGGTTGTATGGTAAATGGATTTGAATGGGTAGTGTCTGTAGATATACATCCTGGTTGTATGGTAAATGGATTAGAATGGGTAGTGTGTGTAGATATACATCCTGGTTGTATGGTAAATGGATTAGAATGGGTAGTGTCTGTAGATATACATCCTGGTTATATGGTAAATGGATTAGAATGGGTAGTGTCTGTAGATATACATCCTGGTTGTATGGTTAATGGATTAGAATGGGTAGTGTTTGTAGATATAGATCCTGGTTGTATGGTAAATGGATTAGAATGGGTAGTGTCTGTAGATATACATCCTGGTTATATGGTAAATGGATTAGAATGGGTCGTGTCTGTAGATATACATCCTGGTTGTATGGTAAATGGATTAGAATGGGTAGTGTCTGTAGATATACATCCTGGTTGTATGGTAGATATACATCCTGGTTGTATGGTAAATGGACTAGAATGGGTAGTATCTGTCTGTAGATATACATCCTGGTTGTATGGTAGATATACATCCTGGTTGTATGGTAAATGGATTAGAATGGGTAGTGTCTGTAGATATACATCCTGGTTGTATGGTAAATGGATTAGAATGGGTAGTGTCTGTAGATATACATCCTGGTTGTATGGTAGATATACATCCTGGTTGTATGGTAAATGGATTAGAATGGGTAGTGTCTGTAGATATACATCCTGGTTGTATGGTAGATGGATTAGAAGGGGTAGTGTCTGTAGATATACATCCTGGTTATATGGTAAATGGATTAGAATGGGTAGTGTCTGTCTGTAGATATACATCCTGGTTGTATGGTAAATGGATTAGAATGGGTAGTGTCTGTAGATATAGATCCTGGTTGTATGGTAAATGGATTAGAATGGGTCGTGTCTGTAGATATACATCCTGGTTGTATGGTAAATGGATTAGAATGGGTAGTGTCTGTAGATATACATCCTGGTTGTATGGTTAATGGATTAGAATGGGTAATGTCTGTAGATATACATCCTGGTTGTATGTTAAATGGATTAGAATGGGTAGTGTCTGTAGATATACATCCTGGTTGTATGGTAGATATACATCCTGGTTGTATGGTAAATGGATTAGAATGGGTAGTGACTGTAGATATACATCCTGGTTGTATGGTAAATGGATTAGAATGGGTAGTGTCTGTCTGTAGATATAGATCCTGGTTGTATGGTAGATACACATCCTGGTTGTATGGTAAATATACATCCTGGTTATATGGTAAATGGATTAGAATGGGTAGTGTCTGTAGATATACATCCTGGTTATATGGTAAATGGATTAGAATGGGTAGTGTCTGTAGATATAGATCCTGGTTGTATGGTAAATGGATTAGAATGGGTCGTGTCTGTAGATATACATCCTGGTTGTATGGTAAATGGATTAGAATGGGTAGTGTCTGTAGATATACATCCAGGTTGTATGGTAAATGGATTAGAATGGGTAGTGTCTGTAGATATAGATCCTGGTTGTATGGTAAATATACATCCTGGTTATATGGTACATGGATTAGAATGGGTAGTTTCTGTAGATATACATCCTGGTTGTATGGTAAATGGCTTAGAATGGGTAGTGTCTGTAGATATACATCCTGGGTTGTATGGTAAATGGATTTGAATGGGTAGTGTCTGTAGATATACATCCTGGTTGTATGGTAAATGGATTTGAATGGGTAGTGTCTGTAGATATACATCCTGGTTGTATGGTAAATGGATTAGAATGGGTAGTGTGTGTAGATATACATCCTGGTTGTATGGTAAATGGATTAGAATGGGTAGTGTCTGTAGATATACATCCTGGTTGTATGGTAAATGGATTAGAATGGGTAGTGTCTGTAGATATACATCCTGGTTGTATGGTTAATGGATTAGAATGGGTAGTGTCTGTAGATATAGATCCTGGTTGTATGATAGATATAGATCCTGGTTGTATGGTAAATGGATTAGAATGGGTAGTGTCTCTCTGTAGATATACATCCTGGTTGTATGGTAGATATATTTCCTGGTTATATGGTACATGGATTAGAATGGGTAGTGTCTGTAGATATACATCCTTGTTGTATGGTAGATATACATCCTGGTTGTATGGTAAATGGATTATAATGGGTCGTGTCTGTAGATATACATCCTGGTTGTATGGTTAATGGGTTAGAATGGGTAGTGTCTGTAGATATACATCCTGGTTGTATGGTAAATGGATTAGAATGGGTAGTGTCTGTAGATATACATCCTGGTTGTATGGTAGATATACATCCTGGTTGTATGGTAAATGGATTAGAATGGGTAGTGTCTGTTGATATACATCCTGGTTGTATGGTAGGTAGATTAGAAGGGGTAGTGTCTGTAGATATACATCCTGGTTATATGGTAAATGGATTAGAATGGGTAGTGTCTGTCTGTAGATATACATCCTGGTTGTATGGTAAATGGATTAGAATGGGTAGTGTCTGTAGATATAGATCCTGGTTGGATGGTAAATGGATTAGAATGGGTCGTGTCTGTAGATATACATCCTGGTTGTGTGGTAAATGGATTAGAATGGGTAGTGTCTGTAGATATACATCCTGGTTGTATGGTTAATGGATTAGAATAGGTAGTGTTTGTAGATATACATCCTGGTTGTATGGTAAATGGATTAGAATGGGTAGTGTCTGTAGATATACATCCTGGTTGTATGGTAGATATACATCCTGGTTGTATGGTAAATGGATTAGAATGGGTCGTGTCTGTAGATATACATCCTGGTTGTATGGTAAATGGATTAGAATGGGTAGTGTCTGTAGATATACATCCAGGTTGTATGGTAAATGGATTAGAATGGGTAGTGTCTGTAGATATAGATCCTGGTTGTATGGTAAATATACATCCTGGTTATATGGTACATGGATTAGAATGGGTAGTTTCTGTAGATATACATCCTGGTTGTATGGTAAATGGATTAGAATGGGTAGTGTCTGTAGATATACATCCTGGTTGTATGATGGATATAGATCCTGGTTGTATGGTAAATGGATTAGAATGGGTAGTGTCTCTCTGTAGATATACATCCTGGTTGTATGGTAGATATATTTCCTGGTTGTATGGTAAATGGATTAGAATGGGTAGTGTCTGTAGATATACATCCTGGTTGTATGATGGATATAGATCCTGGTTGTATGGTAAATGGATTTGAATGGGTAGTGTCTGTAGATATACATCCTGGTTGTATGGTAAATGGATTAGAATGGGTAGTGTGTGTAGATATACATCCTGGTTGTATGGTAAATGGATTAGAATGGGTAGTGTCTGTAGATATACATCCTGGTTGTATGGTAAATGGATTAGAATGGGTAGTGTCTGTAGATATACATCCTGGTTGTATGGTTAATGGATTAGAATGGGTAGTGTCTGTAGATATAGATCCTGGTTGTATGATGGATATAGATCCTGGTTGTATGGTAAATGGATTAGAATGGGTAGTGTCTCTCTGTAGATATACATCCTGGTTGTATGGTAGATATATTTCCTGGTTATATGGTACATGGATTAGAATGGGTAGTGTCTGTAGATATACATCCTTGTTGTATGGTAGATATACATCCTGGTTGTATGGTAAATGGATTATAATGGGTCGTGTCTGTAGATATACATCCTGGTTGTATGGTTAATGGATTAGAATGGGTAGTGTCTGTAGATATACATCCTGGTTGTATGGTAAATGGATTAGAATGGGTAGTGTCTGTAGATATACATCCTGGTTGTATGGTAGATATACATCCTGGTTGTATGGTAAATGGATTAGAATGGGTAGTGTCTGTTGATATACATCCTGGTTGTATGGTAGGTAGATTAGAAGGGGTAGTGTCTGTAGATATACATCCTGGTTATATGGTAAATGGATTAGAATGGGTAGTGTCTGTCTGTAGATATACATCCTGGTTGTATGGTAAATGGATTAAAATGGGTAGTGTCTGTAGATATAGATCCTGGTTGTATGGTAAATGGATTAGAATGGGTCGTGTCTGTAGATATACATCCTGGTTGTATGGTAAATGGATTAGAATGGGTAGTGTCTGTAGATATACATCCTGGTTGTATGGTTAATGGATTAGAATAGGTAGTGTTTGTAGATATACATCCTGGTTGTATGGTAAATGGATTAGAATGGGTAGTGTCTGTAGATATACATCCTGGTTGTATGGTAGATATACATCCTGGTTGTATGGTAAATGGATTAGAATGGGTAGTGTCTGTAGTTATACATCCTGGTTGTATGGTAAATGGATTTGAATGGGTAGTGTCTGTAGATATACATCCTGGTTGTATGGTAAATGGATTAGAATGGGTAGTGTCTGTAGATATACATCCTGGTTGTATGGTAAATGGATTAGAATGGGTAGTGTCTGTAGATATACATCCTGGTTGTATGGTTACTGGATTAGAATGGGTAGTGTCTGTAGATATAGATCCTGGTTGTATGGTAGATATAGATCCTGGTTGTATGGTAAATGGATTAGAATGGGTAGTGTCTCTCTGTAGATATACATCCTGGTTGTATGGTAGATATATTTCCTGGTTATATGGTAAATGGATTAGAATGGGTAGTGTCTGTAGATATACATCCTTGTTGTATGGTAGATATACATCCTGGTTGTATGGTAAATGGATTTGAATGGGTAGTGTCTGTAGATATACATCCTGGTTGTATGGTAAATTGATTAGAATGGGTAGTGTCTGTAGATATACATCCTGGTTGTATGGTACATGGATTAGAATGGGTAGTGTCTGTAGATATACATCCTGGTTGTATGGTAAATGGATTAGAATGGGTTGTGTCTGTAGATATAGATCCTGGTTGTATGGTAAATGGATTAGAATGGGTAGTGTCTGTAGATATACATCCAGGTTGTATGGTAAATGGATTAGAATGGGTAGTGTCTGTAGACATAGATCCTGGTTGTATGGTAAATATACATCCTGGTTATATGGTACATGGATTAGAATGGGTAGTGTCTGTAGATATACATCCTGGTTGTATGGTAAATGGATTAGAATGGGTAGTGTCTGTAGATATACATCCTGGGTTGTATGGTAAATGGATTTGAATGGGTAGTGTCTGTAGATATACATCCTGGTTGTATGGTAAATGGATTAGAATGGGTAGTGTGTGTAGATATACATCCTGGTTGTATGGTAAATGGATTAGAATGGGTAGTGTCTGTAGATATACATCCTGGTTATATGGTAAATGGATTAGAATGGGTAGTGTCTGTAGATATACATCCTGGTTGTATGGTTAATGGATTAGAATGGGTAGTGTTTGTAGATATAGATCCTGGTTGTATGGTAAATGGATTAGAATGGGTAGTGTCTGTAGATATACATCCTGGTTATATGGTAAATGGATTAGAATGGGTCGTGTCTGTAGATATACATCCTGGTTGTATGGTAAATGGATTAGAATGGGTAGTGTCTGTAGATATACATCCTGGTTGTATGGTAGATATACATCCTGGTTGTATGGTAAATGGACTAGAATGGGTAGTATCTGTCTGTAGATATACATCCTGGTTGTATGGTAGATATACATCCTGGTTGTATGGTAAATGGATTAGAATGGGTAGTGTCTGTAGATATACATCCTGGTTGTATGGTAAATGGATTAGAATGGGTAGTGTCTGTAGATATACATCCAGGTTGTATGGTAAATGGATTAGAATGGGTAGTGTCTGTAGATATAGATCCTGGTTGTATGGTAAATATACATCCTGGTTATATGGTACATGGATTAGAATGGGTAGTTTCTGTAGATATACATCCTGGTTGTATGGTAAATGGATTAGAATGGGTAGTGTCTGTAGATATACATCCTGGTTGTATGATGGATATAGATCCTGGTTGTATGGTAAATGGATTAGAATGGGTAGTGTCTCTCTGTAGATATACATCCTGGTTGTATGGTAGATATATTTCCTGGTTGTATGGTAAATGGATTAGAATGGGTAGTGTCTGTAGATATACATCCTGGTTGTATGATGGATATAGATCCTGGTTGTATGGTAAATGGATTTGAATGGGTAGTGTCTGTAGATATACATCCTGGTTGTATGGTAAATGGATTAGAATGGGTAGTGTGTGTAGATATACATCCTGGTTGTATGGTAAATGGATTAGAATGGGTAGTGTCTGTAGATATACATCCTGGTTGTATGGTAAATGGATTAGAATGGGTAGTGTCTGTAGATATACATCCTGGTTGTATGGTTAATGGATTAGAATGGGTAGTGTCTGTAGATATAGATCCTGGTTGTATGATGGATATAGATCCTGGTTGTATGGTAAATGGATTAGAATGGGTAGTGTCTCTCTGTAGATATACATCCTGGTTGTATGGTAGATATATTTCCTGGTTATATGGTACATGGATTAGAATGGGTAGTGTCTGTAGATATACATCCTTGTTGTATGGTAGATATACATCCTGGTTGTATGGTAAATGGATTATAATGGGTCGTGTCTGTAGATATACATCCTGGTTGTATGGTTAATGGATTAGAATGGGTAGTGTCTGTAGATATACATCCTGGTTGTATGGTAAATGGATTAGAATGGGTAGTGTCTGTAGATATACATCCTGGTTGTATGGTAGATATACATCCTGGTTGTATGGTAAATGGATTAGAATGGGTAGTGTCTGTTGATATACATCCTGGTTGTATGGTAGGTAGATTAGAAGGGGTAGTGTCTGTAGATATACATCCTGGTTATATGGTAAATGGATTAGAATGGGTAGTGTCTGTCTGTAGATATACATCCTGGTTGTATGGTAAAATGGATTAGAATGGGTAGTGTCTGTAGATATAGATCCTGGTTGTATGGTAAATGGATTAGAATGGGTCGTGTCTGTAGATATACATCCTGGTTGTATGGTAAATGGATTAGAATGGGTAGTGTCTGTAGATATACATCCTGGTTGTATGGTTAATGGATTAGAATAGGTAGTGTTTGTAGATATACATCCTGGTTGTATGGTAAATGGATTAGAATGGGTAGTGTCTGTAGATATACATCCTGGTTGTATGGTAGATATACATCCTGGTTGTATGGTAAATGGATTAGAATGGGTAGTGTCTGTAGTTATACATCCTGGTTGTATGGTAAATTGATTTGAATGGGTAGTGTCTGTAGATATACATCCTGGTTGTATGGTAAATGGATTAGAATGGGTAGTGTCTGTAGATATACATCCTGGTTGTATGGTAAATGGATTAGAATGGGTAGTGTCTGTAGATATACATCCTGGTTGTATGGTTACTGGATTAGAATGGGTAGTGTCTGTAGATATAGATCCTGGTTGTATGGTAGATATAGATCCTGGTTGTATGGTAAATGGATTAGAATGGGTAGTGTCTCTCTGTAGATATACATCCTGGTTGTATGGTAGATATATTTCCTGGTTATATGGTAAATGGATTAGAATGGGTAGTGTCTGTAGATATACATCCTTGTTGTATGGTAGATATACATCCTGGTTGTATGGTAAATGGATTTGAATGGGTAGTGTCTGTAGATATACATCCTGGTTGTATGGTAAATTGATTAGAATGGGTAGTGTCTGTAGATATACATCCTGGTTGTATGGTACATGGATTAGAATGGGTAGTGTCTGTAGATATACATCCTGGTTGTATGGTAAATGGATTAGAATGGGTTGTGTCTGTAGATATAGATCCTGGTTGTATGGTAAATGGATTAGAATGGGTAGTGTCTGTAGATATACATCCAGGTTGTATGGTAAATGGATTAGAATGGGTAGTGTCTGTAGACATAGATCCTGGTTGTATGGTAAATATACATCCTGGTTATATGGTACATGGATTAGAATGGGTAGTGTCTGTAGATATACATCCTGGTTGTATGGTAAATGGATTAGAATGGGTAGTGTCTGTAGATATACATCCTGGGTTGTATGGTAAATGGATTTGAATGGGTAGTGTCTGTAGATATACATCCTGGTTGTATGGTAAATGGATTAGAATGGGTAGTGTGTGTAGATATACATCCTGGTTGTATGGTAAATGGATTAGAATGGGTAGTGTCTGTAGATATACATCCTGGTTATATGGTAAATGGATTAGACTGGGTAGTGTCTGTAGATATACATCCTGGTTGTATGGTTAATGGATTAGAATGGGTAGTGTTTGTAGATATAGATCCTGGTTGTATGGTAAATGGATTAGAATGGGTAGTGTCTGTAGATATACATCCTGGTTATATGGTAAATGGATTAGAATGGGTCGTGTCTGTAGATATACATCCTGGTTGTATGGTAAATGGATTAGAATGGGTAGTGTCTGTAGATATACATCCTGGTTGTATGGTAGATATACATCCTGGTTGTATGGTAAATGGACTAGAATGGGTAGTATCTGTCTGTAGATATACATCCTGGTTGTATGGTAGATATACATCCTGGTTGTATGGTAAATGGTTTAGAATGGGTAGTGTCTGTAGATATACATCCTGGTTGTATGGTAAATGGATTAGAATGGGTCATGTCTGTAGATATACATCCTGGTTGTATGGTAGATATACATCCTGGTTGTATGGTAAATGGATTAGAATGGGTAGTGTCTGTAGATATACATCCTGGTTGTATGGTAGATGGATTAGAAGGGGTAGTGTCTGTAGATATACATCCTGGTTATATGGTAAATGGATTAGAATGGGTAGTGTCTGTCTGTAGATATACATCCTGGTTGTATGGTAAATGGATTAGAATGGGTAGTGTCTGTAGATATAGATCCTGGTTGTATGGTAAATGGATTAGAATGGGTCGTGTCTGTAGATATACATCCTGGTTGTATGGTAAATGGATTAGAATGGGTAGTGTCTGTAGATATACATCCTTGTTGTATGGTAGATATACATCCTGGTTGTATGGTAAATGGATTTGAATGGGTAGTGTCTGTAGATATACATCCTGGTTGTATGGTAAATTGATTAGAATGGGTAGTATCTGTAGATATACATCCTGGTTGTATGGTACATGGATTAGAATGGGTAGTGTCTGTAGATATACATCCTGGTTGTATGGTAAATGGATTAGAATGGGTTGTGTCTGTAGATATAGATCCTGGTTGTATGGTAAATGGATTAGAATGGGTAGTGTCTGTAGATATACATCCAGGTTGTATGGTAAATGGATTAGAATGGGTAGTGTCTGTAGACATAGATCCTGGTTGTATGGTAAATATACATCCTGGTTATATGGTACATGGATTAGAATGGGTAGTGTCTGTAGATATACATCCTGGTTGTATGGTAAATGGATTAGAATGGGTAGTGTCTGTAGATATACATCCTGGGTTGTATGGTAAATGGATTTGAATGGGTAGTGTCTGTAGATATACATCCTGGTTGTATGGTAAATGGATTAGAATGGGTAGTGTGTGTAGATATACATCCTGGTTGTATGGTAAATGGATTAGAATGGGTAGTGTCTGTAGATATACATCCTGGTTATATGGTAAATGGATTAGAATGGGTAGTGTCTGTAGATATACATCCTGGTTGTATGGTTAATGGATTAGAATGGGTAGTGTTTGTAGATATAGATCCTGGTTGTATGGTAAATGGATTAGAATGGGTAGTGTCTGTAGATATACATCCTGGTTATATGGTAAATGGATTAGAATGGGTCGTGTCTGTAGATATACATCCTGGTTGTATGGTAAATGGATTAGAATGGGTAGTGTCTGTAGATATACATCCTGGTTGTATGGTAGATATACATCCTGGTTGTATGGTAAATGGACTAGAATGGGTAGTATCTGTCTGTAGATATACATCCTGGTTGTATGGTAGATATACATCCTGGTTGTATGGTAAATGGATTAGAATGGGTAGTGTCTGTAGATATACATCCTGGTTGTATGGTAAATGGATTAGAATGGGTAGTGTCTGTAGATATACATCCAGGTTGTATGGTAAATGGATTAGAATGGGTAGTGTCTGTAGATATAGATCCTGGTTGTATGGTAAATATACATCCTGGTTATATGGTACATGGATTAGAATGGGTAGTTTCTGTAGATATACATCCTGGTTGTATGGTAAATGGATTAGAATGGGTAGTGTCTGTAGATATACATCCTGGTTGTATGATGGATATAGATCCTGGTTGTATGGTAAATGGATTAGAATGGGTAGTGTCTCTCTGTAGATATACATCCTGGTTGTATGGTAGATATATTTCCTGGTTGTATGGTAAATGGATTAGAATGGGTAGTGTCTGTAGATATACATCCTGGTTGTATGATGGATATAGATCCTGGTTGTATGGTAAATGGATTTGAATGGGTAGTGTCTGTAGATATACATCCTGGTTGTATGGTAAATGGATTAGAATGGGTAGTGTGTGTAGATATACATCCTGGTTGTATGGTAAATGGATTAGAATGGGTAGTGTCTGTAGATATACATCCTGGTTGTATGGTAAATGGATTAGAATGGGTAGTGTCTGTAGATATACATCCTGGTTGTATGGTTAATGGATTAGAATGGGTAGTGTCTGTAGATATAGATCCTGGTTGTATGATGGATATAGATCCTGGTTGTATGGTAAATGGATTAGAATGGGTAGTGTCTCTCTGTAGATATACATCCTGGTTGTATGGTAGATATATTTCCTGGTTATATGGTACATGGATTAGAATGGGTAGTGTCTGTAGATATACATCCTTGTTGTATGGTAGATATACATCCTGGTTGTATGGTAAATGGATTATAATGGGTCGTGTCTGTAGATATACATCCTGGTTGTATGGTTAATGGATTAGAATGGGTAGTGTCTGTAGATATACATCCTGGTTGTATGGTAAATGGATTAGAATGGGTAGTGTCTGTAGATATACATCCTGGTTGTATGGTAGATATACATCCTGGTTGTATGGTAAATGGATTAGAATGGGTAGTGTCTGTTGATATACATCCTGGTTGTATGGTAGGTAGATTAGAAGGGGTAGTGTCTGTAGATATACATCCTGGTTATATGGTAAATGGATTAGAATGGGTAGTGTCTGTCTGTAGATATACATCCTGGTTGTATGGTAAATGGATTAAAATGGGTAGTGTCTGTAGATATAGATCCTGGTTGTATGGTAAATGGATTAGAATGGGTCGTGTCTGTAGATATACATCCTGGTTGTATGGTAAATGGATTAGAATGGGTAGTGTCTGTAGATATACATCCTGGTTGTATGGTTAATGGATTAGAATAGGTAGTGTTTGTAGATATACATCCTGGTTGTATGGTAAATGGATTAGAATGGGTAGTGTCTGTAGATATACATCCTGGTTGTATGGTAGATATACATCCTGGTTGTATGGTAAATGGATTAGAATGGGTAGTGTCTGTAGTTATACATCCTGGTTGTATGGTAAATGGATTTGAATGGGTAGTGTCTGTAGATATACATCCTGGTTGTATGGTAAATGGATTAGAATGGGTAGTGTCTGTAGATATACATCCTGGTTGTATGGTAAATGGATTAGAATGGGTAGTGTCTGTAGATATACATCCTGGTTGTATGGTTACTGGATTAGAATGGGTAGTGTCTGTAGATATAGATCCTGGTTGTATGGTAGATATAGATCCTGGTTGTATGGTAAATGGATTAGAATGGGTAGTGTCTCTCTGTAGATATACATCCTGGTTGTATGGTAGATATATTTCCTGGTTATATGGTAAATGGATTAGAATGGGTAGTGTCTGTAGATATACATCCTTGTTGTATGGTAGATATACATCCTGGTTGTATGGTAAATGGATTTGAATGGGTAGTGTCTGTAGATATACATCCTGGTTGTATGGTAAATTGATTAGAATGGGTAGTGTCTGTAGATATACATCCTGGTTGTATGGTACATGGATTAGAATGGGTAGTGTCTGTAGATATACATCCTGGTTGTATGGTAAATGGATTAGAATGGGTTGTGTCTGTAGATATAGATCCTGGTTGTATGGTAAATGGATTAGAATGGGTAGTGTCTGTAGATATACATCCAGGTTGTATGGTAAATTGATTAGAATGGGTAGTGTCTGTAGACATAGATCCTGGTTGTATGGTAAATATACATCCTGGTTATATGGTACATGGATTAGAATGGGTAGTGTCTGTAGATATACATCCTGGTTGTATGGTAAATGGATTAGAATGGGTAGTGTCTGTAGATATACATCCTGGGTTGTATGGTAAATGGATTTGAATGGGTAGTGTCTGTAGATATACATCCTGGTTGTATGGTAAATGGATTAGAATGGGTAGTGTGTGTAGATATACATCCTGGTTGTATGGTAAATGGATTAGAATGGGTAGTGTCTGTAGATATACATCCTGGTTATATGGTAAATGGATTAGAATGGGTAGTGTCTGTAGATATACATCCTGGTTGTATGGTTAATGGATTAGAATGGGTAGTGTTTGTAGATATAGATCCTGGTTGTATGGTAAATGGATTAGAATGGGTAGTGTCTGTAGATATACATCCTGGTTATATGGTAAATGGATTAGAATGGGTCGTGTCTGTAGATATACATCCTGGTTGTATGGTAAATGGATTAGAATGGGTAGTGTCTGTAGATATACATCCTGGTTGTATGGTAGATATACATCCTGGTTGTATGGTAAATGGACTAGAATGGGTAGTATCTGTCTGTAGATATACATCCTGGTTGTATGGTAGATATACATCCTGGTTGTATGGTAAATGGATTAGAATGGGTAGTGTCTGTAGATATACATCCTGGTTGTATGGTAAATGGATTAGAATGGGTCATGTCTGTAGATATACATCCTGGTTGTATGGTAGATATACATCCTGGTTGTATGGTAAATGGATTAGAATGGGTAGTGTCTGTAGATATACATCCTGGTTGTATGGTAGATGGATTAGAAGGGGTAGTGTCTGTAGATATACATCCTGGTTATATGGTAAATGGATTAGAATGGGTAGTGTCTGTCTGTAGATATACATCCTGGTTGTATGGTAAATGGATTAGAATGGGTAGTGTCTGTAGATATAGATCCTGGTTGTATGGTAAATGGATTAGAATGGGTCGTGTCTGTAGATATACATCCTGGTTGTATGGTAAATGGATTAGAATGGGTAGTGTCTGTAGATATACATCCTGGTTGTATGGTTAATGGATTAGAATGGGTAATGTCTGTAGATATACATCCTGGTTGTATGTTAAATGGATTAGAATGGGTAGTGTCTGTAGATATACATCCTGGTTGTATGGTAGATATACATCCTGGTTGTATGGTAAATGGATTAGAATGGGTAGTGACTGTAGATATACATCCTGGTTGTATGGTAAATGGATTAGAATGGGTAGTGTCTGTCTGTAGATATAGATCCTGGTTGTATGGTAGATACACATCCTGGTTGTATGGTAAATATACATCCTGGTTGTATGGTAAATGGATTAGAATGGGTAGTGTCTGTAGATATACATCCTGGTTGTATGGTAAATGGATTAGAATGGGTAGTGTCTGTAGATATAGATCCTGGTTGTATGGTAAATGGATTAGAATGGGTCGTGTCTGTAGATATACATCCTGGTTGTATGGTAAATGGATTAGAATGGGTAGTGTCTGTAGATATACATCCAGGTTGTATGGTAAATGGATTAGAATGGGTAGTGTCTGTAGATATAGATCCTGGTTGTATGGTAAATAAATCTGGTTATATGGTAATGGATTAGAATGGGTAGTGTCTGTAGATATACATCCTGGTTGTATGGTAAATGGCTTAGAATGGGTAGTGTCTGTAGATATACATCCTGGGTTGTATGGTAAATGGATTTGAATGGGTAGTGTCTGTAGATATACATCCTGGTTGTATGGTAAATGGATTTGAATGGGTAGTGTCTGTAGATATACATCCTGGTTGTATGGTAAATGGATTACAATGGGTAGTGTGTGTAGATATACATCCTGGTTGTATGGTAAATGGATTAGAATGGGTAGTGTCTGTAGATATACATCCTGGTTGTATGGTAAATGGATTAGAATGGGTAGTGTCTGTAGATATACATCCTGGTTGTATGGTAAATGGATTAGAATGGGTAGTGTCTGTAGATATACATCCTGGTTGTATGATAGATATAGATCCTGGTTGTATGGTAAATGGATTAGAATGGGTAGTGTCTCTCTGTAGATATACATCCTGGTTGTATGGTAGATATCCTGGTATGGTACATGGATTAGAATGGGTAGTGTCTAGGTATGGTAGATATACATCCTGGTTGTATGGTAAATGGATTTGAATGGGTAGTGTCTGTAGATATACATCCTGGTTGTATGGTAAATGGATTAGAATGGGTAGTGTCTGTAGATATACATCCTGGTTGTATGGTAAATGGATTAGAATGGGTAGTGTCTGTAGATATACATCACATCCTGGTTGTATGGTAAATGGATTAGAATGGGTAGTGTCTGTAGATATACATCCTGGTTGTATGGTTAATGGATTAGAATGGGTAGTGTCTGTAGATATAGATCCTGGTTGTATGGATATAGATCCTGGTTGTATGGTAAATGGATTAGAATGGGTAGTGTCTCTCTGTAGATATACATCCTGGTTGTATGGTAGATTCCGTTATATGGTACATGGATTAGAATGGGTAGTGTCTGTAGATATACATCCTTGTTGTATGGTAGATATACATCCTGGTTGTATGGTAAATGGATTATAATGGGTCGTGTCTGTAGATATACATCCTGGTTGTATGGTTAATGGGTTAGAATGGGTAGTGTCTGTAGATATACATCCTGGTTGTATGGTAAATGGATTAGAATGGGTAGTGTCTGTAGATATACATCCTGGTTGTATGGTAGATATACATCCTGGTTGTATGGTAAATGGATTAGAATGGGTAGTGTCTGTTGATATACATCCTGGTTGTATGGTAGGTAGATTAGAAGGGGTAGTGTCTGTAGATATACATCCTGGTTATATGGTAAATGGATTAGAATGGGTAGTGTCTGTCTGTAGATATACATCCTGGTTGTATGGTAAATGGATTAGAATGGGTAGTGTCTGTAGATATAGATCCTGGTTG
Organism: Salmo salar; assembly: GCF_905237065.1. Classification (NCBI taxonomy): domain Eukaryota; kingdom Metazoa; phylum Chordata; class Actinopteri; order Salmoniformes; family Salmonidae; genus Salmo; species Salmo salar. Next base: position 23,137 of record NW_025548158.1, read on the forward strand.
TATGGTAAATGGATTAGAATGGGTCGTGTCTGTAGATATACATCCTGGTTGTATGGTAAATGGATTAGAATGGGTAGTGTCTGTAGATATACATCCTGGTTGTATGGTTAATGGATTAGAATAGGTAGTGTTTGTAGATATACATCCTGGTTGTATGGTAAATGGATTAGAATGGGTAGTGTCTGTAGATATACATCCTGGTTGTATGGTAGATATACATCCTGGTTGTATGGTAAATGGATTAGAATGGGTAGTGTCTGTAGATATACATCCTGGTTGTATGGTAAATGGATTAGAATGGGTAGTGTCTGTAGATATACATCCTGGTTGTATGGTAAATGGATTAGAATGGGTAGTGTCTGTAGATATACATCCTGGTTGTATGGTAAATGGATTAGAATGGGTAGTGTCTGTAGATATACATCCTGGTTGTATGGTTAATGGATTAGAATGGGTAGTGTCTGTAGATATAGATCCTGGTTGTATGGTAGATATAGATCCTGGTTGTATGGTAAATGGATTAGAATGGGTAGTGTCTCTCTGTAGATATACATCCTGGTTGTATGGTAGATATATTTCCTGGTTTATGGTAAATGGATTAGAATGGGTAGTGTCTGTAGATATACATCCTTGTTGTATGGTAGATATACATCCTGGTTGTATGGTAAATGGATTTGAATGGGTAGTGTCTGTAGATATACATCCTGGTTGTATGGTAAATTGATTAGAATGGGTAGTGTCTGTAGATATACATCCTGGTTGTATGGTACATGGATTAGAATGGGTAGTGTCTGTAGATATACATCCTGGTTGTATGGTAAATGGATTAGAATGGGTTGTGTCTGTAGATATAGATCCTGGTTGTATGGTAAATGGATTAGAATGGGTAGTGTCTGTAGATATACATCCAGGTTGTATGGTAAATGGATTAGAATGGGTAGTGTCTGTAGACATAGATCCTGGTTGTATGGTAAATATACATCCTGGTTATATGGTACATGGATTAGAATGGGTAGTGTCTGTAGATATACATCCTGGTTGTATGGTAAATGGATTAGAATGGGTAGTGTCTGTAGATATACATCCTGGGTTGTATGGTAAATGGGGGTAGTGTCGTAGATATACATCCTGGTTGTATGGTAAATGGATTAGAATGGGTAGTGTGTGTAGATATACATCCTGGTTGTATGGTAAATGGATTAGAATGGGTAGTGTCTGTAGATATACATCCTGGTTATATGGTAAATGGATTAGAATGGGTAGTGTCTGTAGATATACATCCTGGTTGTATGGTTAATGGATTAGAATGGGTAGTGTTTGTAGATAGATCCTGGTTGTATGGTAAATGGATTAGAATGGGTAGTGTCTGTAGATATACATCCTGGTTATATGGTAAATGGATTAGAATGGGTCGTGTCTGTAGATATACATCCTGGTTGTATGGTAAATGGATTAGAATGGGTAGTGTCTGTAGATATACATCCTGGTTGTATGGTAGATATACATCCTGGTTGTATGGTAAATGGACTAGAATGGGTAGTCTGTCTGTAGATATACATCCTGGTTGTATGGTAGATATACATCCTGGTTGTATGGTAAATGGATTAGAATGGGTAGTGTCTGTAGATATACATCCTGGTTGTATGGTAAATGGATTAGAATGGGTAGTGTCTGTAGATATACATCCAGGTTGTATGGTAAATGGATTAGAATGGGTAGTGTCTGTAGATATAGATCCTGGTTGTATGGTAAATATACATCCTGGTTATATGGTACATGGATTAGAATGGGTAGTTTCTGTAGATATACATCCTGGTTGTATGGTAAATGGATTAGAATGGGTAGTGTCTGTAGATATACATCCTGGTTGTATGATGGATATAGATCCTGGTTGTATGGTAAATGGATTAGAATGGGTAGTGTCTCTCTGTAGATATACATCCTGGTTGTATGGTAGATATATTTCCTGGTTGTATGGTAAATGGATTAGAATGGGTAGTGTCTGTAGATATACATCCTGGTTGTATGATGGATATAGATCCTGGTTGTATGGTAAATGGATTTGAATGGGTAGTGTCTGTAGATATACATCCTGGTTGTATGGTAAATGGATTAGAATGGGTAGTGTGTGTAGATATACATCCTGGTTGTATGGTAAATGGATTAGAATGGGTAGTGTCTGTAGATATACATCCTGGTTGTATGGTAAATGGATTAGAATGGGTAGTGTCTGTAGATATACATCCTGGTTGTATGGTTAATGGATTAGAATGGGTAGTGTCTGTAGATATAGATCCTGGTTGTATGGTGGATATAGATCCTGGTTGTATGGTAAATGGATTAGAATGGGTAGTGTCTCTCTGTAGATATACATCCTGGTTGTATGGTAGATATATTTCCTGGTTATATGGTACATGGATTAGAATGGGTAGTGTCTGTAGATATACATCCTTGTTGTATGGTAGATATACATCCTGGTTGTATGGTAAATGGATTATAATGGGTCGTGTCTGTAGATATACATCCTGGTTGTATGGTTAATGGATTAGAATGGGTAGTGTCTGTAGATATACATCCTGGTTGTATGGTAAATGGATTAGAATGGGTAGTGTCTGTAGATATACATCCTGGTTGTATGGTAGATATACATCCTGGTTGTATGGTAAATGGATTAGAATGGGTAGTGTCTGTTGATATACATCCTGGTTGTATGGTAGGTAGATTAGAAGGGGTAGTGTCTGTAGATATACATCCTGGTTATATGGTAAATGGATTAGAATGGGTAGTGTCTGTCTGTAGATATACATCCTGGTTGTATGGTAAATGGATTAAAATGGGTAGTGTCTGTAGATATAGATCCTGGTTGTATGGTAAATGGATTAGAATGGGTCGTGTCTGTAGATATACATCCTGGTTGTATGGTAAATGGATTAGAATGGGTAGTGTCTGTAGATATACATCCTGGTTGTATGGTTAATGGATTAGAATAGGTAGTGTTTGTAGATATACATCCTGGTTGTATGGTAAATGGATTAGAATGGGTAGTGTCTGTAGATATACATCCTGGTTGTATGGTAGATATACATCCTGGTTGTATGGTAAATGGATTAGAATGGGTAGTGTCTGTAGTTATACATCCTGGTTGTATGGTAAATGGATTTGAATGGGTAGTGTCTGTAGATATACATCCTGGTTGTATGGTAAATGGATTAGAATGGGTAGTGTCTGTAGATATACATCCTGGTTGTATGGTAAATGGATTAGAATGGGTAGTGTCTGTAGATATACATCCTGGTTGTATGGTTACTGGATTAGAATGGGTAGTGTCTGTAGATATAGATCCTGGTTGTATGGTAGATATAGATCCTGGTTGTATGGTAAATGGATTAGAATGGGTAGTGTCTCTCTGTAGATATACATCCTGGTTGTATGGTAGATATATTTCCTGGTTATATGGTAAATGGATTAGAATGGGTAGTGTCTGTAGATATACATCCTTGTTGTATGGTAGATATACATCCTGGTTGTATGGTAAATGGATTTGAATGGGTAGTGTCTGTAGATATACATCCTGGTTGTATGGTAAATTGATTAGAATGGGTAGTGTCTGTAGATATACATCCTGGTTGTATGGTAAATGGATTAGAATGGGTAGTGTCTGTAGATATACATCCTGGTTGTATGGTAAATGGATTAGAATGGGTTGTGTCTGTAGATATAGATCCTGGTTGTATGGTAAATGGATTAGAATGGGTAGTGTCTGTAGATATACATCCAGGTTGTATGGTAAATGGATTAGAATGGGTAGTGTCTGTAGACATAGATCCTGGTTGTATGGTAAATATACATCCTGGTTATATGGTACATGGATTAGAATGGGTAGTGTCTGTAGATATACATCCTGGTTGTATGGTAAATGGATTAGAATGGGTAGTGTCTGTAGATATACATCCTGGGTTGTATGGTAAATGGATTTGAATGGGTAGTGTCTGTAGATATACATCCTGGTTGTATGGTAAATGGATTAGAATGGGTAGTGTGTGTAGATATACATCCTGGTTGTATGGTAAATGGATTAGAATGGGTAGTGTCTGTAGATATACATCCTGGTTATATGGTAAATGGATTAGAATGGGTAGTGTCTGTAGATATACATCCTGGTTGTATGGTTAATGGATTAGAATGGGTAGTGTTTGTAGATATAGATCCTGGTTGTATGGTAAATGGATTAGAATGGGTAGTGTCTGTAGATATACATCCTGGTTATATGGTAAATGGATTAGAATGGGTCGTGTCTGTAGATATACATCCTGGTTGTATGGTAAATGGATTAGAATGGGTAGTGTCTGTAGATATACATCCTGGTTGTATGGTAGATATACATCCTGGTTGTATGGTAAATGGACTAGAATGGGTAGTATCTGTCTGTAGATATACATCCTGGTTGTATGGTAGATATACATCCTGGTTGTATGGTAAATGGATTAGAATGGGTAGTGTCTGTAGATATACATCCTGGTTGTATGGTAAATGGATTAGAATGGGTCATGTCTGTAGATATACATCCTGGTTGTATGGTAGATATACATCCTGGTTGTATGGTAAATGGATTAGAATGGGTAGTGTCTGTAGATATACATCCTGGTTGTATGGTAGATGGATTAGAAGGGGTAGTGTCTGTAGATATACATCCTGGTTATATGGTAAAATGGATTAGAATGGGTAGTGTCTGTCTGTAGATATACATCCTGGTTGTATGGTAAAATGGATTAGAATGGGTAGTGTCTGTAGATATAGATCCTGGTTGTATGGTAAATGGATTAGAATGGGTCGTGTCTGTAGATATACATCCTGGTTGTATGGTAAATGGATTAGAATGGGTAGTGTCTGTAGATATACATCCTTGTTGTATGGTAGATATACATCCTGGTTGTATGGTAAATGGATTTGAATGGGTAGTGTCTGTAGATATACATCCTGGTTGTATGGTAAATTGATTAGAATGGGTAGTGTCTGTAGATATACATCCTGGTTGTATGGTAAATGGATTAGAATGGGTAGTGTCTGTAGATATACATCCTGGTTGTATGGTAAATGGATTAGAATGGGTTGTGTCTGTAGATATAGATCCTGGTTGTATGGTAAATGGATTAGAATGGGTAGTGTCTGTAGATATACATCCAGGTTGTATGGTAAATGGATTAGAATGGGTAGTGTCTGTAGACATAGATCCTGGTTGTATGGTAAATATACATCCTGGTTATATGGTACATGGATTAGAATGGGTAGTGTCTGTAGATATACATCCTGGTTGTATGGTAAATGGATTAGAATGGGTAGTGTCTGTAGATATACATCCTGGGTTGTATGGTAAATGGATTTGAATGGGTAGTGTCTGTAGATATACATCCTGGTTGTATGGTAAATGGATTAGAATGGGTAGTGTGTGTAGATATACATCCTGGTTGTATGGTAAATGGATTAGAATGGGTAGTGTCTGTAGATATACATCCTGGTTATATGGTAAATGGATTAGAATGGGTAGTGTCTGTAGATATACATCCTGGTTGTATGGTTAATGGATTAGAATGGGTAGTGTTTGTAGATATAGATCCTGGTTGTATGGTAAATGGATTAGAATGGGTAGTGTCTGTAGATATACATCCTGGTTGTATGGTAAATGGATTAGAATGGGTCGTGTCTGTAGATATACATCCTGGTTGTATGGTAAATGGATTAGAATGGGTAGTGTCTGTAGATATACATCCTGGTTGTATGGTAGATATACATCCTGGTTGTATGGTAAATGGACTAGAATGGGTAGTTCTGTCTGTAGATATACATCCTGGTTGTATGGTAGATATACATCCTGGTTGTATGGTAAATGGATTAGAATGGGTAGTGTCTGTAGATATACATCCTGGTTGTATGGTAAATGGATTAGAATGGGTAGTGTCTGTAGATATACATCCAGGTTGTATGGTAAATGGATTAGAATGGGTAGTGTCTGTAGATACAGATCCTGGTTGTATGGTAAATATACATCCTGGTTATATGGTACATGGATTAGAATGGGTAGTTTCTGTAGATATACATCCTGGTTGTATGGTAAATGGATTAGAATGGGTAGTGTCTGTAGATATACATCCTGGTTGTATGATGGATATAGATCCTGGTTGTATGGTAAATGGATTAGAATGGGTAGTGTCTCTCTGTAGATATACATCCTGGTTGTATGGTAGATATATTTCCTGGTTGTATGGTAAATGGATTAGAATGGGTAGTGTCTGTAGATATACATCCTGGTTGTATGATGGATATAGATCCTGGTTGTATGGTAAATGGATTTGAATGGGTAGTGTCTGTAGATATACATCCTGGTTGTATGGTAAATGGATTAGAATGGGTAGTGTGTGTAGATATACATCCTGGTTGTATGGTAAATGGATTAGAATGGGTAGTGTCTGTAGATATACATCCTGGTTGTATGGTAAATGGATTAGAATGGGTAGTGTCTGTAGATATACATCCTGGTTGTATGGTAAATGGATTAGAATGGGTAGTGTCTGTAGATATAGATCCTGGTTGTTGATGGATATAGATCCTGGTTGTATGGTAAATGGATTAGAATGGGTAGTGTCTCTCTGTAGATATACATCCTGGTTGTATGGTAGATATATTTCCTGGTTATATGGTACATGGATTAGAATGGGTAGTGTCTGTAGATATACATCCTTGTTGTATGGTAGATATACATCCTGGTTGTATGGTAAATGGATTATAATGGGTCGTGTCTGTAGATATACATCCTGGTTGTATGGTTAATGGATTAGAATGGGTAGTGTCTGTAGATATACATCCTGGTTGTATGGTAAATGGATTAGAATGGGTAGTGTCTGTAGATATACATCCTGGTTGTATGGTAGATATACATCCTGGTTGTATGGTAAATGGATTAGAATGGGTAGTGTCTGTTGATATACATCCTGGTTGTATGGTAGGTAGATTAGAAGGGTAGTGTCTGTAGATATACATCCTGGTTATATGGTAAATGGATTAGAATGGGTAGTGTCTGTCTGTAGATATACATCCTGGTTGTATGGTAAATGGATTAAAATGGGTAGTGTCTGTAGATATAGATCCTGGTTGTATGGTAAATGGATTAGAATGGGTCGTGTCTGTAGATATACATCCTGGTTGTATGGTAAATGGATTAGAATGGGTAGTGTCTGTAGATATACATCCTGGTTGTATGGTAAATGGATTAGAATAGGTAGTGTTTGTAGATATACATCCTGGTTGTATGGTAAATGGATTAGAATGGGTAGTGTCTGTAGATATACATCCTGGTTGTATGGTAGATATACATCCTGGTTGTATGGTAAATGGATTAGAATGGGTAGTGTCTGTAGTTATACATCCTGGTTGTATGGTAAATGGATTTGAATGGGTAGTGTCTGTAGATATACATCCTGGTTGTATGGTAAATGGATTAGAATGGGTAGTGTCTGTAGATATACATCCTGGTTGTATGGTAAATGGATTAGAATGGGTAGTGTCTGTAGATATACATCCTGGTTGTATGGTTACTGGATTAGAATGGGTAGTGTCTGTAGATATAGATCCTGGTTGTATGGTAGATATAGGGGATCCTGGTTGTATGGTAAATGGATTAGAATGGGTAGTGTTCTCTGTAGATATACATCCTGGTTGTATGGTAGATATATTTCCTGGTTATATGGTAAATGGATTAGAATGGGTAGTGTCTGTAGATATACATCCTTGTTGTATGGTAGATATACATCCTGGTTGTATGGTAAATGGATTTGAATGGGTAGTGTCTGTAGATATACATCCTGGTTGTATGGTAAATTGATTAGAATGGGTAGTGTCTGTAGATATACATCCTGGTTGTATGGTACATGGATTAGAATGGGTAGTGTCTGTAGATATACATCCTGGTTGTATGGTAAATGGATTAGAATGGGTTGTGTCTGTAGATATAGATCCTGGTTGTATGGTAAATGGATTAGAATGGGTAGTGTCTGTAGATATACATCCAGGTTGTATGGTAAATGGATTAGAATGGGTAGTGTCTGTAGACATAGATCCTGGTTGTATGGTAAATATACATCCTGGTTATATGGTACATGGATTAGAATGGGTAGTGTCTGTAGATATACATCCTGGTTGTATGGTAAATGGATTAGAATGGGTAGTGTCTGTAGATATACATCCTGGGTTGTATGGTAAATGGATTTGAATGGGTAGTGTCTGTAGATATACATCCTGGTTGTATGGTAAATGGATTAGAATGGGTAGTGTGTGTAGATATACATCCTGGTTGTATGGTAAATGGATTAGAATGGGTAGTGTCTGTAGATATACATCCTGGTTATATGGTAAATGGATTAGAATGGGTAGTGTCTGTAGATATACATCCTGGTTGTATGGTTAATGGATTAGAATGGGTAGTGTTTGTAGATATAGATCCTGGTTGTATGGTAAATGGATTAGAATGGGTAGTGTCTGTAGATATACATCCTGGTTATATGGTAAATGGATTAGAATGGGTCAGTGTCTGTAGATATACATCCTGGTTGTATGGTAAATGGATTAGAATGGGTAGTGTCTGTAGATATACATCCTGGTTGTATGGTAGATATACATCCTGGTTGTATGGTAAATGGACTAGAATGGGTAGTATCTGTCTGTAGATATACATCCTGGTTGTATGGTAGATATACATCCTGGTTGTATGGTAAATGGATTAGAATGGGTAGTGTCTGTAGATATACATCCTGGTTGTATGGTAAATGGATTAGAATGGGTAGTGTCTGTAGATATACATCCTGGTTGTATGGTAGATATACATCCTGGTTGTATGGTAAATGGATTAGAATGGGTAGTGTCTGTAGATATACATCCTGGTTGTAGTGGTAGATGGATTAGAAGGGTAGTGTCTGTAGATATACATCCTGGTTATATGGTAAATGGATTAGAATGGGTAGTGTCTGTCTGTAGATATACATCCTGGTTGTATGGTAAATGGATTAGAATGGGTAGTGTCTGTAGATATACATCCTGGTTGTATGGTAAATGGATTAGAATGGGTCGTGTCTGTAGATATACATCCTGGTTGTGGTAAATGGATTAGAATGGGTAGTGTCTGTAGATATACATCCTGGTTGTATGGTTAATGGATTAGAATGGGTAATGTCTGTAGATATACATCCTGGTTGTATGTTAAATGGATTAGAATGGGTAGTGTCTGTAGATATACATCCTGGTTGTATGGTAGATATACATCCTGGTTTTATGGTAAATGGATTAGAATGGGTAGTGTCTGTAGATATACATCCTGGTTGTATGGTAAATGGATTAGAATGGGTAGTGTCTGTCTGTAGATATAGATCCTGGTTGTATGGTAGACACATCCTGGTTGTATGGTAGATATACATCCTGGTTGTATGGTAAATGGATTAGAATGGGTAGTGTCTGTAGATATACATCCTGGTTGTATGGTAAATGGATTAGAATGGGTAGTGTCTGTAGATATACATCCTGGTTGTATGGTAAATGGATTAGAATGGGTAGTGTCTGTCTGTAGATATAGATCCTGGTTGTATGGTAGATATACATCCTGGTTGTATGGTAGATATACATCCTGGTTGTATGGTAAATGGATTAGAATGGGTAGTGTCTGTAGATATACATCCTGGTTGTATGGTAAATGGATTAGAATGGGTAGTGTCTGTAGATATACATCCTGGTTGTATGGTAAATTGATAGAAGGGTAGTGTCTGTAGATATACATCCTGGTTGTATGGTAAATGGATTAGAATGGGTAGTGTCTGTAGATATACATCCTGGTTGTATGGTAAATGGATTAGAATGGGTAGTGTCTGTAGATATACATCCTGGTTGTATGGTAAATATACATCCTGGTTATATGGTAAATGGATTAGAATGGGTAGTGTCTGTAGATATACATCCTGGTTGTATGGTAAATGGATTAGAATGGGTAGTGTCTGTAGATATACATCCTGGTTGTATGGTAAATGGATTAGAATGGGTAGTGTCTGTAGATATACATCCTGGTTGTATGGTAAATGGATTAGAATGGGTAGTGTCTGTAGATATACATCCTGGTTGTATGGTAAATGGATTAGAATGGGTAGTGTCTGTAGATATACATCCTGGTTGTATGGTAAATGGATTTGAATGGGTAGTGTCTGTAGATATACATCCTGGTTGTATGGTAAATGGATTAGAATGGGTAGTGTCTGTAGATATACATCCTGGTTGTATGGTAAATGGATTAGAATGGGTAGTGTCTGTAGATATACATCCTGGTTGTATGGTAAATGGATTAGAATGGGTATGTGTCTGTAGATATACATCCTGGTTGTATGGTAAATGGATTAGAATGGGTAGTGTCTGTAGATATAGATCCTGGTTGTATGGTAGATATAGATCCTGGTTGTATGGTAAATGGATTAGAATGGGTAGTGTCTCTCTGTAGATATACATCCTGGTTGTATGGTAGATATATATCCTGGTTATATGGTAAATGGATTAGAATGGGTAGTGTCTGTAGATATACATCCTTGTTGTATGGTAGATATACATCCTGGTTGTATGGTAAATGGATTAGAATGGGTAGTGTCTGTAGATATACATCCTGGTTGTATGGTAGAATGGATTAGAATGGGTAGTGTCTGTAGATATACATCCTGGTTGTATGGTAAATGGATTAGAATGGGTAGTGTCTGTAGATATACATACTGGTTGTATGGTAAATGGATTAGAATGGGTAGTGTCTGTAGATATACATCCTGGTTGTATGGTAGATATACATCCTGGTTGTATGGTAAATGGATTAGAATGGGTAGTGTCTGTTGATATACATCCTGGTTGTATGGTAGATGGATTAGAAGGGGTAGTGTCTGTAGATATACATCCCGGTTGTATGGTAAATGGATTAGAATGGGTAGTGTCTGTAGATATAGATCCTGGTTGTATGGTAAATGGATTAGAATGGGTCGTGTCTGTAGATATAGATCCTGGTTGTATGGTAAATGGATTAGAATGGGTAGTGTCTGTAGATATACATCCTGGTTGTATGGTAGATATAGATCCTGGTTGTATGGTAAATGGATTAGAATGGGTAGTGTCTGTAGATATACATCCTGGTTGTATGGTAAATGGATTAGGAATGGGTAGTGTCTGTAGATATAGATCCTGGTTGTATGGTAGATATACATCCTGGTTGTATGGTAAAATAGGTATATACATCCTGGTTGTATGGTAAATGGATTAGAATGGGTAGTGTCTGTAGATATACATCCTGGTTGTATGGTAAATGGATTAGAATGGGTAGTGTCTGTAGATATACATCCTGGTTGTATGGTAAATGGATTAGAATGGGTAGTGTCTGTAGAATAGATCCTGGTTGTATGGTTAAAATGGATTAGAATGGGTAGTGTCTGTAGATATACATCCTGGTTGTATGGTAAATGGATTAGAATGGGTAGTGTCTGTAGGATATACATCCTGGTTGTATGGTAAATGGATTAGAATGGGTAGTGTCTGTAGATATACATCCTGGTTGTATGGTAAATGGATTAGAATGGGTAGTGTCTGTAGATATACATCCAAGGTTGTAGTGGTAGATATACATCCTGGTTGTATGGTAAATGGATTAGAATGGGTAGTGTCTGTAGATATACATCCTGGTTGTATGGTAAATGGATTAGAATGGGTAGTGTCTGTGAATATTGGTAGATATACATCCTGGTTGTATGGTTAATGGATTAGAATGGGTAGTGTTTGTAGATATAGATCCTGGTTGTATGGTAAAATGGATTAGAATGGGTAGTGTCTGTAGATATACATCCTGGTTATATGGTAAATGGATTAGAAATGGGTAGTGTCTGTAGATATACATCCTGGTTGTATGGTAAATGGATAGAATGGGTAGTGTCTGTAGATATAGATCCTGGTTGTATGGTAAATGGATTAGAATGGGTAGTGTCTGTAGATATACATCCTGGTTGTATGGTA
>NW_025548159.1:0-16101 GCF_905237065.1 Salmo salar
AAATGGCGTCGCGGAGGGGCCAAAAATAGCTGGCCAGCTAACCTGCGATAATTGTTCTTAACTAACAATTATCAAGCTATGACAAACTATGACAAAACAACATTGATAAAATGCAGTAAAATGATACAGTACTGCTGGCTGGTAAAGTAGGCTGGCTAAGCAGTGGCTTGTGCTGTTGACTTTGTTAATGTGCTGGCTAGGTACCTCGATAGTTTCATTGCTACACCTTATCATGATACAAAGGCAACTGTGTTAGCTAGCTCTTATCACGTGCATGCGGCCCAGTTCCATTGATATCAGATCGATCCACTATCCAATCATCGCTATTGTTTTTCAGCCGGGACTGCAGAGTCATCATTCAACGTTCTGGCGCCTTCTGAGAGCCTATGGGAGCCTTAGAAAATGTCACGTTACAGGAGAGATCCTCTGTTTTTCGATAAAGAGGCTATGGGGGTTTAAAATGGTCAAAGGGCACTTCCCTGTTTGAATCTTCTCGGTTTTGGCCTCCATAAGTTCTGTTATACTCCACAACACCATTCAAACAGTTTTAGAAACTTTAGGGTGTTTTCTATCCAAATCAAACAATTATATGCATATTCTGGTTTCTGGACTGGAGCCTATTAACCAGATTAAATCGGGTACGTTTTTTATCCGGATGTGAAAAAACTGCCCCCTACCCTAAGAGGTTAATATGTCACATCCCCTGCTACTAGGGCACGAAGTTGGCAAAAGGATTCCGAGGGCGCAGTGGAGCCCCTCGATGACTGCGACAACGCCGTTTGAGATCGACTGTTCGCTTCGAGTGGTAAGAGTATTGTTGTGTTTCTCTAGGAAGACCTCCTGTCTATATGGCATGTGACAGCCAGCGATCAGGGTTAGGGTGTATAATGTTCTTGTTGTTTACAGGAGTATATCCTGTCTATATGGAATAAGACAGCCAGCGATCAGGTGGCGACATCTAGAATCCGAGACACTCCGGCAGCGTCCTGAACCTCCCCTCCCAACACCATCATGGAGTACAAGACACACAACGACAGCCTCGAAGTAACGATTCACACACTCCCCACCTAACACCATCGTGGACACACAACGACCACTCAGTGTTGTGTTGTCTCTGGAGAATTCGTTTTATTATATCTCTCGTGTGTGTTTTCTTCTTAGGATAATTCCAGCTTCGACTTACAAAGATCACCCTGTGAAGCGATGGAGGACAGAAGGAGGGAGAGACAAAGGCGGAGGAGAAAGGGCGAGACTCTGCACTCGGTCTCTCTCTCACTCAGAGATTTTCCGGAGATAGAGTAGTGTGTTTTTGCAGCTTGTCCCGAGTTACAACAGGCCAGTGTGGGACCAACTGTGTGTTTTCTTCCATGACAATACAGAAATAAAAGTGTCTTTGGTAATCCTGTCTGACTACTTCATTATTACATTAACCTAATCTTGGTCTGTTTTTTTAACACTCACTTCTAAATGTGACCTGTGGAATTCTCATGTAATGTTGACTTGGGGGCTCTATGTGGTTGTTTCCAGTTCGTGCTCTCAGGCGGTAGGCAGGTACCAGGGTGCTCGCGTACCAGGATTTTCTTTTTATAAAAAGCGTGTGTAGAGGCACTTACAGAAGTCTTTTATTTTCCTTTATTTAACTAGGCAATTCAGATAAGAACATTCTTATTTATAATGACGGCCTACACCGTGCCAAACCCGGACGATGCTGGGCCAATTGTGCGCCACCCCACGAGACTCCCAATCACGGCCGGGTGTGATGGAGCCTGGATCGAACAGGGCGTCTGTAGTGACTCCTCGACCGCTGAGATGCAGTGCCTTACATGGAACTCAAACCGGTTTGCCCGCGTGCTCCATCGTGCATACATTTTATTCAGCCGAATAGTTCTCTAGTCATTCTCTCCGGAGAAGAAAATGTATGAAATGTATGCATTCACTACTAAGTTGTCTGGATAAGCGTCGCTAAAATGACTAAAATGTAAATATCAAACATTAGTTGTTATTTTACCGGAAATGCCTAAGTCCTCTACTCAGACAATTAATCCACATAAAATGGTCAGTCGAATCGTTTCTAGTCATCTCTCCTCCTTCCAGGCTTTTTCTTCTCTTGACTTTATATTACGATTGTCAACTTTCATAAATTAGGTGCATTACCGCCCACTGACCTCGTTCGTCTTTCAGTCACCTACGTGGGTATAACCAATGAGGAGCCGGCACGTGGGTACCTGCTTCTCTAAACCAATGAGGAGATGGGAGAGGCAGGACTTGTGGCGCGATCTGCATCAGAAATAGAACTGACTTCTATTTTAGCCCTTGGCAAAGCAGATGCTTTCGTTGGCGCGAGCAGTGTGGGTGCAATAATTGAATAACAGATTTCTAAATGTATTTTGCAGCGCTCGCGCACACAACACGGCGGTGTAGTCAGCCTGTTGGACCGCTGCGCCACTTGGGAACCAAAAGTTGCACACATGGGGATAAAATTAGTAGCCTAGGGTCTGGGAAAAATGTGGTCGTTTATCAACTCATTTCATACAATTCTGTGGAATTTTACATGACTGGAGACTTTATATACCGTGCAAATGATTGAAATTACAGGCTTCTTTGACACTGACAAACTGAGAATCTGAGATCAATAAAAATGACCTTGTATTGAATCCATCAATAGTTTAGGCCCAGGTGTGTTGTGGGTAAAATATGTGGAAATTAGTCAAAAAAATACTTTCCAGTTTCACTGACTCAAGTCACGGGCAGGTGATGGTCGGCGCATTCGTGCCAAAAGCTTATCCCTGTTACACTTCTTTGTAAAACAATACTTGGAAGTTGATCAAATATTTTGGCAGCCTACAGCATAGAGTATTCTCTTTTCAGCAGGAGACATTTGCTTTCCAATCTGTCAATTGTATTTGAAATAAAAGGCTTGTATTGTCTGCATGCTCTTCACTGGCTGATTTCCTGCGCGTTTCCCGACTAGGCCATGTTATTGGTCTGTTCACGACTAGGCTATGCCTTGTTGTTAGTCCGTTCCCGACTAGGCTATTGCCTTGTTGTTGGTCCATTCCTGTCAAGGGAATTATTTTATCCCCATGATAATAATTAACAATCAATAAGCCTTGACTAATTCCCAAGGTTTGTAAGACACTGGGTCAAGGAATAATTAGGCAAGGACTCAGCTTTCTGCAAAAGGTCTGTACAGTTTATTCAGAGAACGTTCTGCCCAACATTAACAAAAAGTTAATTTTATCCTCTCTCTCCCCGCTTACGCACACACCTCCACACCAACAGTAGATAACCTACGCACATACATACACACAAACAGTAGGTGAATAATATCCCTCCCTGGACTTCCCACCACTGTTAATCACTATCCAGCGCTTGCCTGTTCCTTTCCCCCGAGGTTTAGGAGAACCTTGAAGGCTACTCCCGGTCTCTTCACACACACATGTCTACAATTCCCTTAGCCCACTAATCACACACACACACATTTCTCTCCCTTCCGGGTCTCTACTAGACCTTATGGGACTAACCTTCAGTACTTTAATTAGTCATTACCCATGCTACATAACTACTAATTAATAATGGATTCTTTATTCATTTACCTTTATTATATAATTCTCTTATCATTTCCACCCTTAAATGACTAAATAATACACATTGATTATCAAATGCTATATGGAAACATAATTGTGATACAAGGATTAACCAAACCAATACATGTATATACATCTGATACTCATCAATGACTGTCCTGGGCCTATTTCCAATTATGACACTTCGTTTACAGGATTTTCATCATAATTATCATGAAAGGAACAGTCAATCTAAACATTGAAACCGGTCTCATTCAACATTGGCTCCTCGTAGTTAAAAGAAATGGAGCCATCTCCCAGGCCTGGAGGCCCGTATTCGTCCTCCCACTGGTGAGCTCGGAATCGGTCCATATCTCACCATCTGCTGCGTCATCGATCTCTCTAGTGTTCTGGTGATTAAACCTCTCACACATGTGACCAAACAACATCCACACAATACTAACACACTCATACAGGTGAAAGCAGCCCACAATACAGTACTTACAACACTTTTCCATTTCCCAAATATGCTATCGAACCATCTGGTCAGGGAAGTATCTACCCCAGCGTTCTCTGCTAACTCATGAGTCAAATTGTTTAGACCGGCCAGGGCCTTGGTTACTGATCCATCTGAAACTGTGTTATCCGGAATGTACGTTGCAGCAATGAAACCCAATCATTCTACCTACACCGCCCTTTTCTGCCAATAACATATCGAGAGTCCGTCTATTTTACCAGGTCATGAGGGAGGTGGCGGATAATTGGTCAGAGAACCCCTTTACTGCATCTCCGGTTTCATTCATGAATCCCTGTTGATTATAATAGATGTCATTAATCCAATCCACATTTTTATTTATTGTCAACCACCAAAATAATGTAGTGGTAAAGTCTTCACCTATTTGATTCATAGCTTTATATTCATCTGGAACTTCCCTGAGGATGGCAATAGCATCCATCTAGACAAAGCTACTCCCATACTGGTCAAAACTCCTCCTGTGCCTACTTTAGCCTCCTATAACTGGCCTCTGATGACTAACTCGAACTGGTTGGACCAATAACTCGGGCGCAAGTTCCTAACCACCCTTTTTGGTAGTTTCTGTCGTATGCGTCCCTTTGCTGGTACTAGCCCACCCCTACATCAGTTATAGGTGCTGTGAGGTTAAGAATTTTCTCCTGTACTTCTAAACCTAAGTCAGTCCCATTAATGATTACCTTTCAGCCATTAAAATCATCTAAGTTCTCGGTGCCATTCTTGTATCTATAACACTGGTACTCATGAGGAGTTAAAGTGAACCGAGGTGGGTTGGCCGAGTACTTCAATCTGGCCAACCCAATCCCTGTAAAGTTATTTGCTTTCCTAGGGAATTGTTTAATGTTTACCTTAAATCCTACATCTTCTGATCTTCTTTGACTCTTTATTCTATAAGTCACTCATCATTGTATTATATAGTTTATCTTTTACTTCTTCTCAATGACAACAGTGTCATATAATTAGTACCGGAAGGTGGTGGATCTGGATATATCAGAAAGGTAACCAAGACTATGATGCAGCTCAGAGTCCCTACTCTTCCCAAAAACCGGCAACCCCCTCCTGCCCTTGAGTCGATCTGCTAGGTACCACCCCATACTCACACCTCTAGGAGCACACACAGTGATGAACGGTCAGGATAGGGAATCTTCGTTAAGGAGGTAACACCCAGACCCTGTTGGTACTCGGTTCTTCTCCTAACTTGTGTGTGTGATCAGCAGTGCTCATATGTTGTACATACCTTCTTGCAGTGGATAACGTGGACCCAAGTGACTCTCTCAGCTTTTCTAAAGGCAAAGGCAGTGGTTTAACAGAACCTGGTATGGGCCTTCCCAACGGGACTGCTTCCAGTTTTTTCTCCTCAGGGACTGGATCCACACCCAGTCTTCTGGTTGGATTGAGTGAATCACCTCCTGTAATTCACCTGTTGGACACAAAATCTTGGACATACGGGTTTGGTTAACAGACAGTCTTCTCATGTGTCTGTTAGTATATATTTAACTTCTATGTCTACCTGTTCTGGTCTCTCTAACCTCTGGCATTCTATTTGTTCTACCTGATTATCTAAATGTAATTCATCATTTAAAGAGATAGATCCTAGTAAATCACTGTAGGGATAATATCTTGACCTCATTATTTTAGCTACCATAATCATGTCCACCAAGTAAGTTGGTAACGCTTCTACCCATTTGCTATACTTATCTATTATTGTTAAACACCCCTTCTTCCCCTCACTTCGGAATAGTTAAATAAGGTCCATTTCCAAATGTTGGAATGGATATTCTACCATTTTTTAAAGTAATTATCCTCTAGGCCACTTAAGTCTTTCCTAACCTGCAGTGTTTCCTTACCTGCTCTACCATACTTCCTCCCTGTTGACACCTGGCTCCGCCCATGTGTCAATATTGCCGCGTATCTAAACAGTGTCTTTGGTAAGATTAGTAAATTATCCTTATGTCAGACCTTCTCTTGTCGGATTGCCCCTCCAATTCTTCTACATGTTCTTGGCTATCCTGTAACAATTCTCTGTCAAGTGTCTTATCTTCTTTAAGATTTCTCTGTGCTGCCGTTCTCTCCTTTCTTATTTCGCAGGCTCTAGTCAATGCTACTATTTCGGCCTGCAGTAATAGTGTCTGGGCAATGGTTCAGTGTCTAACACCATAGTTCCTGAAACCAACTAAGCTTTCATTCCCCTTTTAGTTAGGGTAACAACTACTTTCAACAAAATCATCATATCTCTTCCTAGCGAATTCACCAAACATAAACTTAAAATCAAAACTAAAATACATCCCAATGGAGCCGATAGTCTCTCCATGAATTAATATCCTAAAGCTAAGCGAACCGAACTCAATTCTCTTCCTATCTTCTCCTCCTCCTGGCCCTCCTTCTTTCCTCCTACTACTCCCAAACCATCAAGGTCTCAGCAGTGCGGGGGAGCCCTTCTCTGTCTGCCCTTCCTTCTATCTGCCTGTCGCTCTTTCTCATAACAGTCAGTGTTAAATATTGGTTCTGTTTCCACCTATTGACTAACTGTCTCCCTGGTGGCACTCCTGGATTTTAGAAAAATCAACATGTCTATGGTAGTAATATCAAGATTATTGCATAGTTAAGTAAGTTTATCTGATACTCTCAATGATCCTGGATCATCACGGATGTCATATATCCCTGTCCTGTTGGTTTAGAATATGTCCTAAACACTTAACCTGTTAGGGCTAGGGGGCAGTATTTACACCGCCGGATAAAAAACGTACCCGATTTAATCTGGTTACCACTCCTACCCAGTAACTAGAATATGCATATACTTATTACATATGGATAGAAAACACCCTAAAGTTTCTAAAACTGTTTGAATGGTGTCTGTGAGTATAACAGAACTCATTTGGCAGGCAAAAATGTGAGAAGGTTTCATTCAGGAAGTGGCCTGTCTGACAAGGTGTCGTTCTTCTTGTCTCTGTTTATTGAAGAGTGAGGATCTTAGCTGTCCCGTGACACTTCCTACGGCTGCCATAGGGTCTCAGAAGGCGGTAAAAGCTGAATCGTGGCTTTGCAGGCTCTGGCTGAAAAAAAAGTAGCGCGTTTGGGTAGTGGCTGGTTACAGTACTGTGAGACTCAGGCTCGTGCCCGCGTCGACCGAAAGCTTTGTTTACTTTCCTCTGTTTAGCTAAACGGAATATTGCAAAATCTGCTTTCACCAAAAAGCTATTTTAAAATCGGACATATCGAGTGCATAGAGGAGGTCTGTATCTATAATTCTTAAAATAATTGTTATGCTTTTTGTGAACGTTTATCGTGAGTAATTTAGTAAAATGTTAGCGAATTCCCCGGAAGTTTGCGGGGGGTATGCTAGTTCTGAACGTCACATGCTAATGTAAAAAGCTGGTTTTTGATATAAATATGAACTTGATTGAACAAAACATGCATGTATTGTATAACATAATGTCCTAGGGTTGTCATCTGATGAAGATCATCAAAGGTTAGTGCTGCATTTAGCTGTCTTCTGGGTTTTTGTGACATTATATGCTAGCTTGAAAAATGGGTGTCTGATTATTTCTGGCTTGGTACTCTGCTGACATAATCTAATGTTTTGCTTTCGTTGTAAAGCCTTTTTGAAATCGGACAGTGTGGTTAGATTAAGGTTAGGGTTAAGGTTAGGTTGAGGGTTAGAGTGGTTAGAGTGGTTGGGGTTAGGGTTAAGGGTTAGGTATGGGTTAACCTATTACATCTAGACGTTCCGCTAGCGGAACACCACTCCAATATTCAATGATAGGGCGTGGCGCGAAATACAAACTCCTCGAAAACTTCCATTTTTCAAACATATGACTATTTTACACCATTTTAAAGACAAGACTCTCCTTTATCTAACCACACTGTCCAATTTCAAAAAGGCTTTACAACGAAAGCAAAACATTAGATTATGTCAGGAGAGTACCCAGCCATAAATAATAAGACACCCATTTTTCAAGCTAGCATATAATGTCACATAAATCCAAACCACAGACAACCCGGTTTCGGTTGTCCAGGCTGAGTACGGCAGGGCGAGGTCTCCCCCAGTGAAAAATTGTTCTGTGGGATGAAACGCTCCGCCAGACATCATCTGGGCACCCCAGGATCTCCGGCCCGGGGATAATTCCAGCGGCACCGCCCACCTCCCAAAGCACCATTTTACCTTAACTTAAAAGAACTCTACCCACACGAAGTAAACACACGCTACTGGACATACTACCAATCCAATTCTAAACTGGGGTAGGTAGTCGTCCAGCGCGGTACGTGAGCCCTCATTTGGCGGGGTTGAGATTGTTGGCCTGTCGGTCTGCACAACGGGTCTCGGAGAGGTCCCGAAGGAGTCCAGTCTATCCACTTTACCCTGCGATTTCCTTCGGGGAGTGGAAGGGCCTATTTTGCTTAGAAGAGCAATCGCTGTGGGGGAGTCCACAAGGTCGGGGTCCCCAGAGTTGTTGGAGAAAAAATACTTCTCGTCCGTTGGGGGTGTAGGTGGGTATATCCAAAAAGAAGTTTAAAATGTTTTCTGAAGATGGTAGGTTGGTGAGAGGATGTTTTTAGGTTAATATTTAACCTATTTATCCAGGGGTCCATGGTCATGGTAACCCCAGGTAGAGAGACTGAAAAGTAATTATATATATATATATATAAATTGTGTATAGAAATTAATTGTTTTTATAAGGATCCAAGTGATCAGTAAGAACTATACTTTTTGAGAGTCCGTGGTCACGGTAACTCTGGCTATTTACAGATCTGTTGTTATGGTCCTAATGACCCCCTTTCTTTTTTTATGAGGTGTGGAGTATGGATTCTGTAGGTGTAGTGTGTTTCCAGGAGGCTTTGTTGTTTAGGAATTTTTAGGAGGACCCTCCTAGGCCTGTAGGTCCCGGTGAGATTCTTTGGTTTCTTGCTTTAGAGGTGGCTGCCTACATTTGCTGTGGGGTCCTGTTGCCAACTGGGGAGGTCTTTTTTTCTCTCTTTCTTCCATCCAAATTTTAGATGATGTTGGAGTGTTGTAATGGGATTGCTCAGTCTCATCAGTCTCTGTAAGTTGGTGAAATATTTATCCTCCCGGTGAGATTCTTTGGTTCGTTGTGAGAGCTTTGGAGACGGCTGCGTACCTAGGAATCCCTCAGGTTGGTATTTCTTCTGAAGGTCAGGATGGGTGTGTGGAGAGGAAGTAGTTGCTATGAGAGTAGCCTCTTCTTAATTCTGGTCGCCACCCAGCTTGATGAGTTGTAGGTGATTGTTATAATTGTGTTGACTTTGAAGAGTATATGGAAGTAGATGGTTGGGGAGTTGTAACCTGCTCCTGCTGATTATCATTCCATACCACCCTGGTCTGGGTATGGGATGGAAATGAAAGTTCAGAGGCCACCTTAACACTCTACCTCTGCTCCTCTCCCTTAATCGCCCTTGTCAGGGTATGATGTGGGGGTAGGTTTAGGAGGGTTTGTTTCCCCAAAAGGAGCCCTCCCTGTGCCACCCTGGTCGGGGTATGGCCGGGTCTCTGGGTCCCCGGGTATGGTGGGGGTTTGCCGCTTTCTTGGAAAGGTTTCGTTTTGTTGGGGAAATATTTTTCCTTAGGGTTAGGGGTTAAGGGTTAAGGGTTATGGTTGGGTTAGGGTTTAGGGTTAGGGTTAGGTTTAAAAATCACAGACAAATCTGATGTGCACTGGCACTGGCAAAACTTTAAATAAATGGTAAAACCATGGTATAAAATACCTTAATTGCTAAAAAAAGGGGGGTTGGGGTTGGGGTTAGGGGTTTAGGGTTAGGGTTAAAAATCACAGACGAATCTGATGTGCACTGGCAAGACTTTAAATAAATGGTAAAACCATGGTATAAAAAACCTTTAATTGCAAAAAAGGGGGAAGGGGAAAAAAGGGGGGAATTGGGGAAGGAAAAAAGGAATAATAAAAAGATTACCCGGGTCATAATATAAAATAAAACCTGGGTTAACAACCAGGAGTGCAATCCAAAAGGATAGAAGCCAGAAGCCAAGGTCAAGAAAATAAACCTAAAATTGGGGTTGGGTATAAAAGTCTAGAGGTTGGAGTTCGGTATGTTAGCTCCAAGGGTCAGGATTTAGATAAGGGGATATAAGGGTTAGGGTTAGATAAGGGGGGTATAAGGGTTAGGGTTAGATAAGGGGGGTATCAGGGTTAGGGTTAGATAAGGGGTATCAGGGTTAGGGTTAGATAAGGGGGTATCAGGGTTAGGGTTAGATAAGGGGGTATAAGGGTTAGGGTTAGATAAGGGGTATAAGGGTTAGGGTTAGATAAGGGGGTATAAGGGTTAGGGTTAGATAAGGGGTATGAGGGTAAGGGTTGGATAAGAAGGTATGAGAGGGTTAGGGTTAGGTAAGGGGGTATGAGAGTTAGGGTTGGATAAGGGGGTATAAGGGTTAGGGTTAGGTAAGGGAGTGTAAAGGTTAAGGTTAGGGTTAAGGTTAGGGTTGGCTTTAGATAAGGAAGAATGCGAGTTAGGGTTGGATAAGGGGGTGTAAGGGTTAGGGTTGAAGTTGAATAAAAAGGTATAGAGGTTGAGGTAAAAGTGGGAAATTAGGGTTGGAACCTGAGAACTAGGGGGTTGGAATTAGGGTTAAAATAAACCCAAGGGTCAGGGTTAGATATAGGGTCTAGGAGTTAGGGTTAGGCATGAAGATATAGGATTTAGGGTGGGTGATTAGGATTATAAGAACTTGTAATTAGGATTGAATATAAGGGTCTAAGGGTTTAGGATAGGGAATCAGGATTCGTGAACTAGGAAACCAAAAATAGGGGAACCGCCCAACGGACACACAAAATAAAAATACATATAAAACAACAATAAGTGCTACTACACAAAGACAAGACCACAATAGACGAATCAACGTCCCACACTGAGTGTGAAAATAAGTGCTATGAAGTTCAAATAAGTGCTCTAAAAATGAGGTAAAACCACACCACACTAAAAGATACGAAAAATTAATATAATTAAAATAAGTGTCATCATATTCCTTAGAAGTGCTGGAAAAGCATATAAAAATATATATATATAGAGTGATAAATAAACAAGTAAAAGGAGACATAACTAAGTATAAAAATAAGTGCTTTCATAAATAAATTGACAAACATACCCCACTAAGTATAGAAAAGCTTTCAACTCAAAATAAGTGCTATAAGGGTATACAAAAGATGGGGTAAAACCACGCCACACTGAAAAATAATAATAAAATAAATATAATAATATAAATAAAATAAGTGCCATCGTATTAATGATAAGTGCTGGAAAATATATATAAAAATAAATTAATAAATTATTAAATTACTTAATAAACAAACATTTATCTGGAGCGGTTCTCCCACAGCCCTCCCCCTCAAAAAAAACCCTATACTCAACCAACCTCACTGGAGATAACACCTCCCATAAGCCAAAATAAATTTCATATTTTTCATTCAGGCCCTTAGGAACTATCGTTTGCCAAAATGCAAATACAATACAGTATTCTTATTACCTTTAGCCATATTGTATAGGTGTTGTTTTAGTCTAGCCTGTAGTGCATTCTTGGTTTCTCCTATATAAATCTTTTGGCACAATTTGCACTTAATTACATAAATCAAATTTACCGTTGACAATTCGATTCTCTGTCTTATGGGGAACCCCAAACCCGAGAAGGCATTAGTAATATATTTTGGTCTCTCCAGATATTTTCCAATTTATTAGGTACCTCTTTCGTCCGGAAGGCAGAGTGGACTAACCTATCCCCAAGGTTTTTATTTTTCCTATATGCTGAGATTATTCTACAATCTGACAGCCCATCCACAGCTTGTTGAGCTTCCCGGAAGTTAGACCTCAACATCCTACTAAATCCACCCAGACTCCCAGAGTATGTAGCAACAAATGGTATCAGATTATGTGTTTCTGCTGTTTTGTTGTAACCCTCTTCCCTTCCAAATAATTCTCCTACCTCTGCTTTTATCCCCCTAAGGAAACGTTTTGAATATCCCCGTGGCCCCAAAGCTCCAAAAAGAATGGTTGTTGCCTCCTCCACGTGCTCACATAATGTACAGATTCTATTGAACCGGATCAACTGGGATTTAATTATCCCTCTAAAGGTATGTTTTGGATGATAGTTTGCCTTATGTAGCAGAGCATGCCTATCTGTCTCCTTAAAGAAGACTTTAGTAGCCAATGATTTAGTCTGCCCCTCCGAAGGTACAAAGAAAACCTATGTCTAAAAACTCTAGTTTTTCCCTTTGTATATTGTGGGATATTGTAATTGCAGGATGATGTGTATTTAGGGATTCCAAGAAACACTCAAACTCCCTCATAGAATTCACCCAAATCCCAAAGATGTCATCCAAATACCTAAGATACAAAGAGGGAAGGGTCTGACACTTCACAAACACTGTCTCTTCCCAAAAACACATATATAGGTTGGCAAAGGATGGGGCAAACTTCTTCCCCATGGCCGTTCCATGGATCTGAAGATAAAACTTATCATTGAAATTAAAATAATTCCTTAACCTGTTAGGGCTAGGGGGCAGCATTGACACGGCTGGATAAAAAACATACCCGATTTAATCTGGTTACCACTCCTACTCAGTAACTAGAATATGCATATACTTATTACATATGGATAGAAAACACCCTAAATTTTCTAAAACTGTTTGAATGGTGTCTGTGAGTATAACAGAACTCAAATGGCAGGTCAAAACCTGAGAGATTCCTTTACAGGAAGTGGCCTGTCTGACCATTTCTGGAACTTCTTTGCCATCTCTATCATTTACTAAGGATCTCTGCTCTAACGTGACACTTCCCACGTCTTCCATAGGCTCTCATAGCCCGGGAAAAAAGAGAATGTCGTCATTCCAGCCCCAGGCTGAAACACATTATCGCCTTTCTCAAGTGGCCCATCAAGAGACACTAGCTTATGCGCGTGACCCCGACCGCCCCCGCCTTTGGGATTTTTCCTCTGTTTGCCGAAAAGGAGATTCCCTGTCGGAATATTATCGCTTTTCTACGAGAAAAATGACGTAAAAATTGATTTTAAACAGCGGTTGACATGCTTCGACGTACGGCAATGGAATACTTTGAATTTTATTGTCAGGAATTGCGCCAAGCGGCGACACTTCTTTACTATTTCGGATAGTGTCTGGAACGCAACGAACAAAACGCCGCTATTCGGATATAACGATGGATTATTTTGGACCAAACCAACATTTGTTATTGAAGTAGACGTCCTGGGTGTGCATTCTGACGAAGACAACAAAAGGTAATGACATTTTTATAATAGTAAATATGATTATGGTGAGTGCTAAACTTGCCGGGTGTCTAAATAAGCGAGCCCGTGATGCCTGGGCTATGTACTTAGAATATTTCAAAATGTGCTTTCACCAAAAGCTATTTTAAAATCGGACATATCGAGTGCATAGAGGAGGTCTGTATCTATAATTCTTAAAATAATTGTTATGCTTTTTGTGAACGTTTATCGTGAGTAATTTAGTAAAATGTTAGCGAATTCCCCGTAAGTTTGCGGGGGGTATGCTAGTTCTGAACGTCACATGCTAATGTAAAAGCTGGTTTTTGATATAAATATGAACTTGATTGAACAAAACATGCATGTATTGTATAACATAATGTCCTAGGGTTGTCATCTGATGAAGATCATCAAAGGTGAGTGCTGCATTTAGCTGTCTTCTGGGTTTTGGTGACATTATATGCTGGCTTGAAAAATGGGTGTCTGATTATTTCTGGCTTGGTACTCTGCTGACATAATCTAATGTTTTGCTTTCGTTGTAAAGCCTTTTTGAAATCGGACAGTGTGGTTAGATTAACGAGAGTCTTATCTTTAAATGGCTGTAAAATAGTCATATGTTTGAGAAATTGAAGTAATATGATTTTGAAGATTTTGAAAATCGCGCCACAGGCTGGCAGTGGCTGTTACGTAGGTGGGACGAATTCGTCCCGCCGGTCCCATAGAGGTTAATAAGCTCAACTCCAACAGATCTAAGATTTCTTTATCCGGGCGCTGGGGGTCAGGAAACCTATCAAAGGCCTGTTTAACTGTCCGCAGTCCCAAAGAAGTATCAATGTTTGTATATAGTGAGTTGATGTCTATTGAAAATAGGATCGCCCCTAGTGGTAGTTTGAGGCCTTTAAGTTTACCAACAAAATCATATGTATCTTTTACATAAGAAGCATTCTTCTTGCGGATTGATGAAATGATCAATATATTCAGCAATTCGATATGATTCCGATCCACAGTCACTAACAATTGGGCGGCCACTGGGAATCTGAAAGGGCACTGACCACTCTTCCAAAGGTTTATGGATTTTTGGGAGAAGATAGAATTGTCGGTGTCTTGTCCGGGCACAACAGATATTGCTTTTGGAATGATAAACCTTTTTTCAAGTAGTTCCAACAATATCATGTTAATCATGTTTTTGAGTCTCAGATTGAATAGAGTGATCTAATGCGACATAATTTTTTGCATTATTCAATTGTCTGTTAGCCTCCAATAAGTACTGTACTCTATCCATGATTACAATCTGTGATCCTTTATCTGCCGGCTTAACCTCTTGGGGCTAGGTGGGACGCTAGCGTGCCACCCGTGGTGCACTCCATCAACAGCAGGTGCATTTCAAGAGCGGCAAATTTGAATCCAAATAAATGTCAAAATTCAAATTTTTCAAAAATACAACTATGTTACACCATTTGAAAGATAAACATCTCCTTAATCTAACCACGTTTTACGATTTCAAAAAGGTTTTACGGCGAAAGCATAAATTTAGAGTATGTTAGGACAGTACATTTACAAGAGTTGTGTGTAATGTTTTGTCAAGTCAAAGACAGGGTCACCAAAACCATAAAACCAGCTAAAATGATGCACTAACCTTTTACAATCTCCATCAGATGACACTCCTAGGACATTATGTTAGACAATGCATGCATTTTTAGTTCTATCAAGTTCATATTTATATCCAAAAACAGCGTTTTACTATGGCATTGATGTTGAGGAAATCGTTTCCCTCCAATAACCCGGCAGTCAAGTCGCGTCAGAAATTAAATAATTAAAATTAGAAAACATTGGTAAAATATTATATTGTCATTTAAAGAATTATAGATTTACATCTCTTGAACGCCCAATCAACTTGCCAGATTTAAAAATAACCTTACTGGGAAATCACACTTTGCAATAATCTGAGCACTGCGCCCAGAAAAATACGCGTTGCGATACAGACTAGACGTCATGTTGGGGAGATCTAAAATCGAAAATACTATGTAAATAATCCATTACCTTTGATTCTCTTCATCAGATGTCACTTCCAGGTATCACAGGTCCATAACGAATGTAGTTTTGTTCAAAAAAGCTCATCATTTATGTCCAAAAATCTCCGCTCGTTAGCACATGATGTAAGCCAGCCGGACTTCTCGTCATGAGCGAGGGAAAAAATATATTTCCGTTCGTTCAAACATGTCAAACGTTGTATAGCATAAATCATTAGGGCCTTTTTAACCAGAACATGAATAATATTCAAGGTGGACGAATGCATACTCTTTTATAACGTATTGGAACGAGGGTACCCAACATGAACTAGGCGCCAGGTGTCTAATGGGACATCACCGTTCCATGGCTCTTGTTCGGTCAGATCTCCCTCCAGAAGACTCAAAACACTTTGTAAAGGCTGGTGACATCTAGTGGAAGCAATAGGAAGTGCCACAATATTCCTAAACCCCTGTGTTTTCAATGGGATAGGTTTAAAGTCAATACAACACATCAGGTATCCACTTCCTGTCAGAAAATGTCTCAGGGTTTTGCCTGCCAAATGAGTTCTGTTATACTCACAGACACCATTCAAACAGTTTTTGGAAACTTTAGAGTGTTTTCTATCCATATATAATAAGTATATGCATATTCTAGTTACTGGGTGGGATTAGTAACCAGATTAAATCGGGTACATTTTTTTATCCAGACGTGCAAATGCTGCCCCCTAGACCCAACAGGTTAATAACTATATT